>NW_020440688.1:118788-151151 GCF_000699045.2 Agrilus planipennis | reverse complement strand
TTTCTTATTGACTTCCATAGAGTCCTCTGTTCTCCTATTCTTTCTAATACCTCTTCATTTCTAACCTTCTCTATCCACATTAATTTTCTTTTTACGATTTTTAGTATCGAACATAATTAAGAAATTTAAATCGTCTATAACCTTTTATTTTAAAAAAGGATTATACTGTTCCCAAGAGATAGACGTTTCTGCCTCTAATATGTCTTCGACTAGACCTTCATGCCTGTTAAGATGTTCTACTAACCTATCTCGCCTATTTCTTATTGACTTCCATAGAGTCCTCTGTTCTCCTATTCTTTCTAATACCTCTTCATTTCTAACCTTCTCTATCCACATTAATTTTCTTTTTACGATTTTTAGTATCGAACATAATTAAGAAATTTAAATCGTCTATAACCTTTTATTTTAAAAAAGGATTATACTGTTCCCAAGAGATAGACGTTTCTGCCTCTAATATGTCTTCGACTAGACCTTCATGCCTGTTAAGATGTTCTACTAACCTATCTCGCCTATTTCTTATTGACTTCCATAGAGTCCTCTGTTCTCCTATTCTTTCTAATACCTCTTCATTTCTAACCTTCTCTATCCACATTAATTTTCTTTTTACGATTTTTAGTATCGAACATAATTAAGAAATTTAAATCGTCTATAACCTTTTATTTTAAAAAAGGATTATACTGTTCCCAAGAGATAGACGTTTCTGCCTCTAATATGTCTTCGACTAGACCTTCATGCCTGTTAAGATGTTCTACTAACCTATCTCGCCTATTTCTTATTGACTTCCATAGAGTCCTCTGTTCTCCTATTCTTTTTAATACCTCTTCATTTCTAACCTTCTCTATCCACGGTATCCTCGTCATTCTCCTGTAACACCACATTTCGAACGCTTCTAACCTTTTCTTTTCCGCTGCGTCCACTGTCCATGTTTCGCACTCGTACAGCTCCGTATTCCAAACGTACACCTTTAACAGCCTTCTTCGAATTGCTAAATTAACCGTTCGCGAGCATAGAAGTGACTTCTTTTTTTTTTAAGGTGACTAGACACTGCGCTATCCTCTGCTTTATATCCCTACTACTCCTTCCGTCCTGAGTTATCTGACTTCTTGGGTTACTAAAATCTGCCACTTCTTTCAATTTTTCGTCTCCTATCATTATATTCGCTCTTTTCCTACTTTTTCTTCCTTTACATACCAGTATTTTTGTTTTAATTTTATTTATTTTCATACAGTACTGTTTTGTCAATACCGCTTCCGTTTTAATTAAAGCTATCTCTAACTCCTCCTTTCTAGATGCTAATACTACTATATCATCTGCAAATCTAAGCATACTAATCTTTTGCCCCTGTATATCTATCCCCACAGTTGTACTGTCTTTGATAATGTTGATCGCGTCTTCAATGTACAGATTAAAAAGTAGCGGTGATAGTGTGCATCCCTGTCTGACTACCTTCCTAATATTTACTTCTGTACATTGCAGCCCCATCTCTATAACTTCCTGTTGCTCTTATGTCATATATTAGTTTCAAAATCAAAAAAGTAAACATAATGGCGTCGACTTTGAGTGAATTTTTTCTTCCAAACTTAAGTCACCTACATTGTCCTTTTTTTTTTATTTTAAAACCAATATTTGATATTAAGTGAAAGAATTGCATTATTGTGTATGTACATACATAAACTCATATGGGGCAAGAATATAAAGAAATATACAAAATCATAATTTTAGCAATCGATAGAAATGGTTGCATATTTGTAACTACTTTTTAATTCTCAACAGCTTCTGCTATTAAAAAAAAAGGTACTTTACTATCACACAAGTTTCATATTTTGTGTCGAAGTCTGTATATAACTAACAAATTATTAAATTTGATGATGTCATTATGTGTTTTAGGCCGTGCAGGTCCTTTTATAAAACTATTTTTCATAAGATTAATAATAAAAAAAATTCTCATATGCTACTAACTTATGTAGACACACTGTATATAACAGAAAATATTGCACATAAATGTACATGTGTACAAAACGGAGCCCGCAGCTCGATCATAGAATTGCTCATATTACGAAATGCTCCATCATATTAAAAAATCGTAAAAATAAAATTCAACTGTTTACTTCTCCTTTGCCAATTAATACCGAAACTATTTATAAAAATTTACTGCTGGAACTAATTGAAAATCAGTGCGATTTGTATTGAAATAACAGTATATGGTTATTGAGATTTCTCATTTCTATTATATTGAGATATACCAATGTGTTATTAGCAATTAAACGTATTTTATGTGTTCGGTACACACATTTGCGCAAAACGCTATTTTCCACTTCAAAAAATAATAAAACTGCTGAAAGATTAAGATAACAGACAAGCATGTGCAAGCAGTTTTAAAAATAACTATAGCTCACCAAATTCAATCAAATTTTGACGAGTTAGTTAATGAAAAATGTGGCCAAAGGTCAAAAAAAGTTGGAATTACTTTATTTATATTATGTTAAAATGAAAAAAGAAGAAACCTTACTACATACATGTCTGTTTTTAATATGATTATAATCTGTGTATTACTATTTTATACATATGTACTGCTTTTGCTGTGGCTCACGCCTCGCGATTTAAAATGTAATAATTGTTAGTCATTCATTGGTATAAACGTAAAATGTATATTATTTGTCAGAAGACTAGAGTAGTAGCTTACCTAATGTAGAGTCTTAGCCGTAAAAACAAGATGTGCTTAGTGGTCCGCTGCGCAGTAAAATAGTGCGCATCCGATTAGATTTTGTTTATGTTCTATTTTTGAAATTACTTACTAAAACGGAAATTAATGTACAGTTCAGGAAGGTACTTTCGCAGATCGGGCAACGGATCGTTCGATTTTTTATTCTTCATATTAGTGATGATGCTTTTTAAATTTACTTCGGGTTAAATTATTGCTTCTATCTTTGGTCTTCATCATTTGAAAGAAAATGGGTCAATCACACGCGAAAATGATATAATTAAAATAAATACCTACTAAAAAAACACACCATAAATTTCGGCGTTCACTTACTTAACATAAAAATGTTTTGCGATACTTTATCGTATAGACGAGGTCGGTTTTTAAGAGACTTTTTAACTACGGTATCGATATTAAATTTTCTGGGCCTCATATTTTATAGCAAAGTATGAATTACTTTTTTCTTGCATAAATCAAAAATTAATTGTAAAGTGATATACGAAGACTAAATCCCTTTTTTTACACGAAACAACGAAGCGGCGTAATAGCGTAAATGTATTAAAATGGTTTACGTTTCACAAAAAGATGTATTGAAAACTTGACGCGTATCAACGATTAACTCATAATTAACGAGTTTTTAGGTACAAAGTGAAATTAAAACTCTTTCATGATGAGTTAACCGTCGAAACGCATCAACTTTGCAATTGATTCTTTTAAATTTAGATTTACACTAAAAGCGAGTCATTTAAAATATATTAGGCGAGCATTCTTTATCTTCTTGTTTTGTTCACTTTACTGTATTGTTAATTGCTCCACATACTTAAACGGGATACGTGTTATTCTAGAAATGAACACACAACAAATGACGTAAAAAAGTGAAAAACGAACGTAAAAACAAAATTAGTGTCGAAATTTTGTTCGATGCGAACGATGTAAAACGACTAAAACGGGAACTGTCTGCACGTAATATTTAACGTATAAAATAATGAAGTATGGTCGTAAAAATGTTCCCGCTTTTATGTTTAATTGTACGCTACAGCTACTCTGCTTTTTTCTAAACCTAAGCATAGGTGTATATGTGATTTTAGAGATTTACTTTTGAATCAAAAACCAAAATCGTTTTTAGTATTGAAAATACCACCAGTGTCGTACAGTACAAATGAATTGATAACCGAACATAACCACAAATACCTTCAGTCATCATAATGTGCTTGTTTAGCATTTTTTTTAATTCATAAATCGAAAGTGCAAGTAAAAAACAAAAGTCAAAATTCTTCAAAAACTTCTAGGAAAAGAGGCGTGGCCAGCCGTTACGTCATTATACGAATAGACTTGATGATTGTACGCGACTCAACGCTAGTTATTAGTCGTTATAGGCTGTATTTACGGAGTATTTTTTGTAGGTATACATTGCTTGATTCTATATCAGAGCCGGACAAACTTTAACTTCGCAGGAGCCGCTACATGAGGTTAGTTTAAGTCACTTCATACCCTTCAATGAGTACGAGAGAGTAAGCAGTAATGAATAATTTTGTTTTGTCTTTTTCTTCTCCCTTCCACTCCCATATCAATCCCCTTCATCCCGTAGACGAGCGAAGCCACTTTCGCAACTTAAATAATACCTACGAAAATTTTCGTTACTACGTTCGCAAAACTGTTGGGTTTGGCTATGGAAGAGGGGACTCGCCTACAAAATGGAAGGTAATGTTAGTATTGCATAATTTCAAAATATAAACTACCAGGTAAAAGATGGATAAATGATTTATCACCGTTCACTTCGACTAAAGGCTAATGATAATGATACGGCAATATGCCAAACAGAGATATGAGTTTATCAGTTAAAACCAAAAGATTCTATAATGTTTTTTTGCTTTAAATATAAGTTGATAATGACATAGAGACTATAACTTCTTTATTTTACAATTAGACCAATTTCGTTACTGTTTTTCTTTCCTTTCCTTTCCTTTTTTTGCTCAACTGATAGATGCGCCGGTCCTGAGTTAGGAGATATATTAGAGAAGCAAGATAGTGTGGAGATAGATGAACTAGGTCAGCCCATAATAAAAGGAAAGTTCGATGTAGCATTAAAACCTTAAAGAATAATAAGGCGCCAGGGGTAGATGGGATACAGGGGGAAATTCTAAAACATGCAGGACAAGAGGTTAGAGATAATATGTTTAAGATAGTTAGTCACATTTTCACGAGATGGGGAAAGTTCCAGAGGATTATAAACGGGACGTGGTAGTAACCACACCTAAAGAGAGAGGTGCGGATAGGTGCGAGACATTGAGAACAATTAGCTTAACTTCCCATACGTCAAAAATCTTAACTAGAATTGTACACAGGAGGATGGAAAAAAGGGCGGAAAAACTATTAGCGGAAGACCAATTAGGGTTTAGAAGAAATAGGGGAATGCGTGAGGTCATGTTAAATATAATTAAAAATGTAGGAATCAGTTACAATGATAGAAGAGTGATACTTAGTTTGTATAAAGAACAACATGCAGTTATAGAGCTAGGTTTGCAACAAACAGAAATAATCATTAGGAAAAAAGTCAGACAGGAATGCACACTGTCGCCGCTATTTTTTAATCTATGCATCGAAGACGCGATCAACATCATTAAAGACAGTACAACTGTAGGGATAGATATACAGGGGCAAAATATCAGTATGCTTAGATCTGCAGACGATATAGCAGTATTAGCATCTAGCAATGAGGACTTAGAGATAGCTTTAAATAAAATGGAAGCGGTACTGGCTGAAAATAAATAAAAGTAAAACTAAAATGCTGGTATGCAAGGAAAGAAAAAGTAGGGAAAAAGCGAATATAAAGATAGGAGACGAAGAAGTAGAAAAAGTTGCCGATTTTAGATATCTAGGAAGTCAGATAAGTCAGGACGGAAGGAGTAATAAGGATATAAAGCAAACGCCTTCAATAAAAAAAGTCACTTCTATGCTCGCGGACGGGTAATTTAGAAATTCGAAAAAGGTTGTTAAAGGTGTATGTTTGAAGCGCGGCGTTGTACGGGTGCGAAACGTGAACAGCCGGCGCGACGGAAAAGAAAAGGTTGGAAGCGAAATGTGGATAACGTGGATAGAAAATGTTAGAAATGAAGAGGTATTATAAAGAATAGGAGTTCAGAGGACTCTATGGAAGTCAATAAGAAATAGGCGAAATAGGTTGTTAGGACATCTTCTCAGGTATTAAGATCTAGTCAGAGTTAGAGGCAGAAACAGGGGTTAGGAGGGGTAGAGGTAGACCTAGATTAGATTACTGTACGCAAATTGTTAATGATGTGGGTTGTTCTAGTTCTAGGGAAACGCGAAGTTTAGCTCAGGATAGGAAAGAGTGGAGGTGCGTGTCCAACCAGTCTTAGAACTGACGACCTTACGATGCTGATGATGATAGATTAATAAGAGTAAAGTATATAGTATTAATACATTCAAATAGCAGTAATTAGTCAGGAATAATTTATGGTAAAAACTGAAATTATTTAATATACATTACCATTGTTAATAATTAGTTATTAAACTAATAACGTAGGTATCATTAGGACTTTATTCAATCTATTCTTATACTTGTGTGTATCCTTTATTAGTATTGAAGTAGTCCATGATGTTAATTGTATCAGCTTGTGATATGTTAATAGAGGCAACTTTATTAAAATCAACTTTGTTGTCAGTTAAAGGCTTATTCTCAGATTGCCACGCTTTATTTGAACGGCTGGTAGCGGTCATGGTATATCTCCGAGTCCATAGTTGCGTATAGTCACTATACTATAGTGACGTCATTAGCCGCCGCACATGTTTGCGGTTAATACAATTTTGAATCTCTATCTCAAAAACTAAAATAGCTAATAATATCAAATTTTACAGGTATAATGAAAATATTAAGTACTACACAAAATCGTATAAAAACAAAAACGAAACAAAATTTTTCGGAACAATCCCATTAATATTAACTACTTAACCGACTATCATGAAATTTTGTACACACATTATCAAGAAAAGGACATAGGGTACCATTTATCCAGGAAAGAAATATTATTCCCAAGGGATAGAAAAATTAGTTTTATATGGTCGTCAATGATCTTCAACTCGTATTTAGGATATCAAGGCGAGCAAATCTGGTTTTAAAAGTCAATATTTTCATGTAAATAATACAGGAATATAAGTAATCGGTGTCGATCAGGGTCGACTGTCGAAGGGTGCTAGGCTTACTAGGTCACAACTCACAAGTACGTATAAATAACCACATAAAGGGTAAATATTCGATGACTGAATAATGCTAATGTGTTGGGTCTAATAATAACTTTAATAACGTTACGATCTCAGCTCACTTAGCCTTTGTTACGTGAGATTGCTTGGAAATTCCTGAAAAAGGTATTTCATTGTCAAGTGGCGTACTACTTAACATAAATGCTCGAATGACAGCTATCGAAATTTCAACCCCGAATCGCATTGTTTTTCAGACTTGCTTTTCACGACAAATAAATTCCGAAATTATACAGGGAATAATTTGAAGATTTTAAGCTCCGACGCACAAGCAATGTTAAAGAAATTCATACTTAATACGAAATAGATAACCTCCTACCCTAAGGTGTGAGGCTATTACATTACATTCGTATGGAGTATACAAGTTTTGTCTATTATTTTTTGTCATTGCCATTGATTTCACTTCTGTACACTTCCTTTTTTTCTTTTTCCAAGTTTACTACCACCTCGCCATTCAAAGTTTTCCTGGGTCTTCCTCTACTACTCTTACGCTTTGTTCGAGCTTCCCAGATTTTGTTGGCTTGTCTACTGTCATTCATTCGGCTTAGATGTCCAAACCATTTAAGTTGGTTTCTCTCAAAAACATTAAGGATTGATTCTATCTCTAGCTCTTCTCTTACTGCGTTATTTCTCTTTCTGTCTCGTCTGGTTATTCCTTTGACTTTTCGTAGATATTTCATATCTATGGTTTGCAGTTTGCTATTCATCGTCGTATTTGTCATTCAGCACTCACTAACATAGGTTAGGATTGGATTAAATACGGTTTTGTAGACAGTTATCTTACTTTTTCTGCTTATCTCCTTTTTTCCAATAGACGTCTTGTTAAGGCTGTAAGATATTTGTGCGGCATTAATAATTCTTTCATCCACTTCATTTTACATGTTTCGTTATAGACCTATTAAAACTCCAAGGTATCAACTTGTTCTATTTTTTTTTGGCTTACTTAAATGACTAAATGTCAATAAATGTATTTCCTCATTTTCTTCTTATTTAGTTCTTTAATTACATTCTCTTGCAAATTTCTTTCAGTGGGAGTACATAATATGTCATCGGCAAAGGTACATTCTGATATTTCTACTGGTTGCATTTTGTTATATCCGACAAATAATTTGCAGATTCTTCTCTCTACTGTTTTTATGACATCATCCTAAGTTAATATAAATAATGGCTCATTACCCCACCTTGTCTCAATCCATCATTAATTCCAAATAGCTCAGATTACATATTACCTTTCCTTACGTAATTTTTATTGCAATCGTCCACCATCTTCTTTGTTTCTGGCTTTGGTCTATTGCAATAACTCCACACATTCTTTAGCTGATGACAGGATAAGTTCTTTTTTTTTGTTTTTCTTTTTCGGCTTTTATTTGTTTTTCATAACTTTTCCATTGTCCTCAAATTTTTGAAGATATCATTTTTTTCTCCCAATTTTTGCACTTTTTTAATTTATGCTTGTATATCGATCATATATATTTCTGTCGCAACTATATTGTTTTTTCTTCTTTCTTCTTCTAGTTATTCTACTTCATCCTCGACTTTCCCTCTTATTCCCATTTTGCTTTCTTAATGTTGTGTTTTCTTCTCTTATGTTCTTTATTTCTCCTTTGATTTCAGTTTGTTCTTGGTTTATCCGTTTTCATTCTACTTTCATTTCTTTCATCATTTCTATTATCTGGTCTAGTTCTTCATCGGTTTTTTTTCTGTTTTGTAGATGATCTTGTTATCATCTTGCTTCTCGTGAATATATCTTCCCCTCAGATCCTTTTTCTTCTGCTGCTTTCCGTACAGTGTTCGTCACTATCCATCATTTTTCTTTATTTATCTATTTGTTACCGGAAAGGGCTGTCTTGCGTAATTTGCGAGATCTTTGATTTGCTTTTATTTCCCATCGTCTTTAGCTAGCGCAAAAGGTAATCACAAGATATAGCATCGTTAATATGTATTTGTAACCATTTTCGGATAGAGAAGAAGTTTAAAGGTAAATACTTCTTAAAAAAACATATCTACTGCATTCCTAAAAATACTAATCAATATAATTATATATGGGTGCAAAGTACGTGATCGTAGGTAATAATATTATTATTAAATAAAGTAATTCGAAGTGGTCTGTATTCTGTCGAAACTGCCAGACGCGGATCGCGATTCGATCTTTTTGGATCTCATCAGCGCGTCGCAGGAACCTCCGACAGAACACAAACCAACTTTTACCTGCTGTCTTAACAGTGCGTTTTAGAAAATACTACAAATGGCGCAGTGAACGCCATCTGTAGCACGATGCTACATTTTCAGCAAGTAGATATCCACACAAGTGGACCTTGTTGGAGCATACGTAATCCTAAAATGTAGCATCGTGCTACAGATGGCGTTTACTGCGCCATTTGTGGTATTTTCTAATATATATAAAATACATGCCGTAATGGTGTATGATGGACTATCGCATTTGAAGGATTTAAGGAGGTTCAGGAGTCACAACGGTGACGGTAGCGGCGCAAAGTTGTTTCTTTTTTAACTGACTGTTTAATTAAGATTAGGTTAAAAAATTATATCCTAACTACTCTTTCCCTTTCCCTGATGTATATTTTAGCTTTAATTAGATAAATATTAATTGTCTAAACACGTGTTTTCTTGTTTTAACGCTGTTTCTTTGTCAATTAATAACTTATTAATTCCAAAAGATGAAGCTGGGTCAATTTTATATTCGGAAAGGACACTTAAAGGGCAATTCTGTATCTTAACAAACCTTAATTAAAATATCTATTTAAAACAAATAAAAATAACCCTCCTATCTACACCTTAGTCTTTTTACTTCCTTCTTTGAATAAATCGAAAATTTATCTGTTGGTATATTTAGCAGAACTCTCCATTTGTCGTAGACTTTCCATTGTCTGAACGACGTTTCCAAGAGTATCGTTAACGGAATTCATTTTATTTGTCGCTATCAGCACACATACTACACACACAATGATCGATGAGATAAACCTGCCTTCAGACCTTCTTCAACCCCGGCAAGTGCAATTGACTGGTGATCTCTTCCCTATTCTGCGACAGGTAGACAGTGCTAGCTCGAAATGACGCGGGTAACTCTTCACTTGAGCTCCAAGAATAAGCGGATACAATAATTTTTTATACTTTTTTACACGAAATTGTTCTATTTATTGTAAAACACAAGGTGATAATACAAAAATTATTTTTATTTTAGGAGAGAAATACATCTCGATACTATCCAGAAATAGGTGAAGCGCCTTTCACTTACTTTCCATATTGTTTCAAGTAATTAGTTCAGTATTTTACTATTACAGTCGAACCTGGATAAGTGAAAACAGGGTAAGATAGAAAACTGTAGTAAAGAGAGTATTTGCCAGGTCTCGTCATTTTGCCCTTCTAAAGCCTCTATATGTGAGAAACATAAAACCTGTATAAGTGACAGTCATTTTTCATGTGTGAACCTATTTCAGTGAGATTGCTACTTGCCTATACCTCTATTAGCAACAGTTTACTTTTGTTATTTTATGACTAGTTCTTAAATTTCAAGACTCTTATTTCATTCGAATGACCAGATGTGTGTCTGTCGTTTTCTATAGTTCTAAAAACTTACGTTGTATTCGAATGACCGAGTAAGTTTTTATTATTTTATTATAGCCAAATGTGCGTACCGACTTGTTTATCAATCTTATTACAGTCAGTTCATAAAAGCAGTTGCGAAGAAAGGTCCTGTACTACTACCTCATAATGTCTAAACGAAAACTCAATGTGTTGTCGAACCGTATTTTTATATACCTCTATAAGTGAGACATATTCCTCCTGTAACTCTGTAAGCTAGAAACTCGGGTTAGTTAGAAACCTCTATAAGAGAAAAACACATCGCGGTCCCTTGAGCTCTCACTTATCCAGACTGTATTATCATTATCATATGTCACTTATTCGACTGTATTATCACAAATCCTTGCTCGGATTAACTAATCGAACGCGAGCTGAACGTTTGCTGAAAGTTAAGAACGAAATGGTTCGCAGTGTTTGTTCAGTCCAAACCAACCTTTATTATTGTACAACCGTCGATTGCAACATTTAACAATTAGGTAGATAATAGATATTTACTTTCATTTGTCATCTTGAATACATCAGCACAAGTGTTGTGGGTGTCCCGTAATAGTCCTATAACAACAGTCGCTAATAGCATCCGTTGACGGTAGCCACTATTTTAGTAACATTAAATAATGCTTAATTATCTTTCGTCGTTTGCGACCTACCACACCTCAAATTAATAATCCGACTCCTCTGTAAAACCAGCCAACCGTCTGATGATGTACAATTTACGCTTTGTTCGATTCACATTTGTCCGGAAAGCAACAATATAATAAATAACAGGTCATCTGTATTACTGCTAAATGACGTTAATTGCACTTTGTTATCCTACACTTGTCCTTGAACAATACCTTCATGTACTTCTACAGGAAACGATCGTATTCACTTCACGTAAGAATATCTTTTAATGGATTTGAAAGTGATGCGCAATTAATTGGTTGAATTACTATTATTTTAGACTGGGAAAACAATTGAAGAAGTAGACGAATTATAATATTAATTTTGTATTACGTATTTACTTTGTACTATGTTGGAGAAGTAAAAATTAGGTAAGAATGCATATTGTCACCACAATCTTTTTAGTATACGTATTGAAAATTTAAACAAAGTACATATCACTCTTCAACCCCTGTTATATTTTTCAATATGTTAATCAGTCTTTTCCATTAATACTTCGTTTACTTTCTGTAGCGATGTGACCTTCAGTTTGACCGGCGCAAAGTAGAAAAGAACAGCACTAGGTCAGAAAGGAAGGAGGCAACTCTCGGCCAAACTCTTAATCGGTGAGGAGCGTATAATGCGTACAGTACTGCACGGAAAAAGTGACCATTTTATCCATTACAATTGCATTGCTCAAATGTGCTGTTATTGGTACCATTTACTACTGAAAATATCAACGAGATGTTTATTTATATTTGAAGACGTACTAACGCTTGTTTTCGACTCGCATTACTATTCATGATTCAATAAAACTTTTGGCAGGTACTATATGAAGAAGTATGTTTAATGAACAAGAGTCGAAAGTATGATGAGCATTTTTCTCCCTATCTACGATTTTGCCAGCGCGCATCCAAGGCATTGGAAGGGGCAAATCGCTAGAGAAAGTAAATGAAGTATAACTGTCAAAAGCGTTTCCTGCGTGTTCGAATCCTAAGTAAGGACTGTTTCTCTTTTCTATCGTTTTTTCTACTATTGCCCGTAAAACTAAAATGGATTCAAGCATTCTTCTATTTATTCTAAACCCGAATTGACACACTCCTACTATTTTTTTCCGTCGCTTTATTTTTATTCATCGCTCTTTTCACGATTCTGATTATAATTTTTGACTACTTTTTTGTAAGGTATTTATTTTATACGCTATTGTGCAGTAAAATTTGTTATTATTAACTGTTTTAAATGCGCTGAACTGTTTTTGATGATACCTGCGTCATGTTTTGTGGTAGTTATGACGAATTGAAAGTTATTACCGTGCACTGAATTTCAAATGCATGATCCACTGACACCAAGGTCCAAACAGACATTTGTAAATCGTAATTAAACATTCCTACGTAATTGTCATTTCAAAAATTTGGTTTCAACAGCCAACCATCCTTCGTTAACCCATTCCTACTCTGATGATTAACCAACCCCACACTAATAATAAAAAACCACTGGACTCTTACTAATCTCAATATATCACCAAAAATAACTTTCCATTGGCCTAGTGCTACAATTCCATTTAGTAGCATGCCAGTGACCACCTGTGGTTCATATTGCGACAATGTACCGTTTTGAAATCACCCACGAAGTTTCGACTTTCCAATAATTAAAAATTGCGAATCACCGAACCATTTGGGCGCATCATTTAAAATTTTTGCAAATTAGCTACGAGCCTAATCAAATCATATATACGTACAGGATGTTCCAGCTAAAGCGGTTTAGTCCATAACTCTGTTATTATACTTTTAGAAAAAAAAAGTTCTTATAAAAGGGGTCTAGAATCATAGAGGTTGATCTATTTCTTCTGGACGCTACCTAATCTTGTTATTTTAAATAGAACACCCTGTATATGTTTATATTTTTATTCATTCGACTTTGTTAATAGTTCCCTACGCCTATCTCTAGTAATTTTTAAGATATTAAACTGTTTTCGAAAAAAAATATGATTACAGCTGTTTGAATGAGACCATACAGTATCTAAACCATAAAAGGTAAAAACCTGCGGTTCAGACACTTCGTTTTGACACGAATTACCGTATCTTTTTTGTTATGGGCAAAATGTGGGCGTTATTCAAAGTCGGAATTATCGAGACCTACTTTTGAAAACCTCAAAAAACGAATAACTTTTTTCTTTTAATGGAATGACCAACATTAAATGGTGCCGTTCGAAATGAAATTAAAAGCTCTTTCTACTTATATAAGGTTTTAAACATAAAATAATCGATTTTTTCTGGAAAACTGTCAAAGATAAATATTTAAAGATATTTAAAATTAAAATATTTAAGAATCAGTAGACACGGCTTTTAATTTCGTATCAAACGGTCATTTCATTCGAAAAAGTCAAAACTGCGGTTTTTAGCTTTTATGGTTTACATACTATTTGGTCTCAACCAAACAGCTGAAATCATAATTTTTTTTAGAAACAGTTGAATATCTCAGAAACTACTACAAATAGGTGCAGGGAATCATTAACAAAGTCGACTTATGAAAATGAAAACATATACAGGGCGTTCCATTTAAAATAAGAAAGTTAGGTAGCATCCAGAAAAAATGGAGCAACCTGCATGACTGAAAATATTTTCTATATGATTCTAGACCACTATTATAAGAACTTTTTTCTAAAAGTATAATAACAGAGTTCTGGACGAAACCTCCGTGAGTGGAACATCCTATATGTATGCAGTTTCTACCATCCTTAACTGAATTACATAGATACAAATTAGATAAAAAATTTTGCTTGAAAACAATGCAATGAGGTAATTACATAAAACAATTACATAAAGTAAATACAAAGATAGAATCGAATCGAAAATCTGTGTACGCCGCTTTTGAACTAAAGTACGTACAAATACATAACAGTTGTGTATTTCTATGGTAGGTTATGAGTCATCAAAAAAGTAATGTGTCATCTAATACTCTGACAGCAAGTCGACCCATAAAAGAGATGAATTTATTTTCCTGGCAAATAAGTGGGTGTTTGGTTCCCAAACGCATTAAACGAAAGGTAGTGAAGTTTGTGTGAGAAAATTATTATGAAGGTATTGATCTACCTATTACTTCTTTGGATTTGACACTTAACGTTTAAAAAAACGTAGAGTGCTTCTCTTATTAACATAATTTGCTTGAACGACATCTTTAATCTTCAGCCTATTGAAAGGACAATGTTGTTAGTGTATGTAGCACAAAACAACATGGAAAAGCTATTGAATACATCCTTGTGAAGAATTTACTATTTATCGTTAGTAAATCCTTAATAAGTTTTGTAGATTATGAAAAATTTTGAGTGGAAATTCGTGTAGATACAGAAGAATAATCATTATCATCATAAGGTCGTCAGTCCTAAGACTGGTTGAACACGCGCCTCCACTATTTCCTATCCTGAGCTAATCTTCGCATTTCCCCGAAACTAGAACAACCCACATCCTTAACTATTTGCAAACGGTACTCCTCATAACTCCTGTTTCTGCCTCTAATATGTCTCTGACTAGACCTTCATGCCTGAGCCTATTTTTTATTGACTTCTATGGAGTCCTCTGTTCTCCTATTCTTTGTAATACCTCTTAATTTCTAACCGCTATCCACGGTATTCTCATCATTCGTCTGTAACTATATTTCGAACGCTTTTAACCTTTTCTTTTCCGCCGCGCCCACCGTTCATGTTTCGCACCCGTACAGCGCTGCGCTCCAAACATACACCTTTAACAATCTTTTTCGAATTTCTAAATTCACCGTTCGCAAGCATAGAAGTGATTTTATTTTGTTGAAGGCGACTCGACCCTACGCTAATGAAGCGTAATGAAATCAAATAATAAATGATCGAAAGCATTTTAAAATAAGCATTACCTTAGGAGTCAGTTTCTACTTCATCGCGTTATTTTACGATCAATGAAAATCAAAGGCAAGATGAATGCAAGAAAGGGTTTATTAGATAAAAATATCCATGGTTAGCTATATCCTTCATACCTACAGCCTTAAGTTTTATGTAGATACGTCTATGTTCATAACATTCATGTTCCAGCAATTGGAAGAACAATATGGATTAATAAACTGACAATTAGTTTATTTCAAACTGAGCTGATTAAGCACAATAATGAAACACAACGATTTGTTTCTCCAAAACAAAACCCGGAATTATGCAACGTTATGGCATAATTGCATTATAAATAATTCAGATTTACACACATTCGGAACATCTACAAACGATTATTGTGTTTATTTCACTCACTCGTCTCGTGAAGTATATCGCATACGTGGTATCAAACTAAGCCCAAGTGTTGGCGAATTCCCAATATAATATGTGGTATCGGAAGCGTGTAGAATTAATTAATAAAGTCAAGTTAGGTACTAATAGAAAATAAGATATTACTTAAAATGTTATGAATAAAGACAGCGAATGCTCGAACAACGATTTATAGTTTTATGGTACTCTACCCATGGGGGTAGCAGGTAGCGCGTTTGGAAGTTGGTGATTGATGTTAAAGGAAGTCGTTGTTCAGATTGAAAAGAAGAAGGTTGTTCGAGGATCGCGTATGTTTTCTTGTAAATATCAGCTCTGTATATACTTGTAAATAAATAAGAAAAAAGGACACTACGATTTTGAGTAACGTTTATGCTATCAAATTAAATCCCTACAAATATATATATATATATATATGCACCAACAGATGACGTGGATAAACTACTGATCATGAAATGAGCCCTATTACAAACGAAAACAGACGTATCCACGTGAAAAAACGAGGTTTCGCCTTTGGGTTAAGGCTTTTATCGAGGTAGATTTTAAATCTAACGTAAATATATCTAAATCTAAATATATAAGTATATAAAATGCTAATATGCGTACGTAAAGACAGGGTTTTCTCTATCACCACCAACTTCTATCAACTTCCCGTTGGGGTGGTAAATACCCCTTGGTCTCCTGCTGAAAGTAAGGGAGTTTGGTCGCGGTGGGTGGAAGTGGGTGGTTGTGGGTGGCGAAAATGTGAAGAAATATATATCTGTCCTTTTCTAACTTATGAGTCCTTTCGGAAAGTTTTAAATATTTCTGAAATGATTCAAAAAATTCCAGAATGTGTGCAACTGTAACAATCGATCTAGAATGTTCTAGAAGGTTCTAAAAATGTCAGGATTGATCTAGAAAGTTCCAAATTGTGTGAAACTGTTAAAATCGATATGGAATGTTCCAGAATGTTCTATAAATATCTGGAATGATCTGGAAATTTTCAAGTGCCCGCAATTAATTATCAAGGATTTCTACAATTTTTTAGATTTTGTCCAAATATTCTAGAATATTCTAGAACCATCTACTATTATTAAGAAATTTCATAAAGGTACAGGGTGGTATCTAAGATAGAAATCTATATTATCTACGTTAAAAAGTGGATTCTTAAATATTTTATATACCATTAAACATACGATGTATTTTAACCCGAGCAGCGCCAGGTTTCGCTGTTAGTAGTTACTAAAGTTTTAAATAGGACTAAAATCGCAAAGCATAATGTGGTTCTGACTTTTTAATGTGTTAGTGGGACCAGTCAGGGTAGTGCAAACCCAAATTTGTAACTACGACAAACCTGTTCCCCGTTGTATAAAACATAAATCTGCTGTACTTTTCAGTTGATTTCTGACAACTCGTAAACTGCATTTTTCGATAGTATTTGCTATTATTATTTTCAAAGTACGTTAAATTTAAAACAATTTAAAGCTAACTACAGTTCCCTACGTTCCATTATTTTCTTGATATGACCATGACCATTTCTTTTCATCCGAAATGATAAAACATACCACAACCCAACGTCGTCATAATTCTAATTGACGAGGATGAAGGTGACCCCTTTCAAAGGAGCAGTCAGAGACAGAAAACATACCCCAGCACGGTTGTGATTAATCGAGACTCTCGAAAAATTCAAGCATTTTCAACTACTAATTTACCTATACGTTTTTATAATAATAATGGTAATAAATTGTTTAAAGATAATGATTTGTTTAATTACTCAATGATAAAGTTACTAGTCCACTACGAGAAGTATGATCCTACATTTAAAGTAATTATTATCCTTTACCCTCTAGGCGCGCCAGTTGGCACCCTGTGCTGTATTAAATTTTGTATAGTGGGGTACCACATGAAGTAAAATAAAAAATAATACATCTACATTTACATTAATGCACTTTATCCTCCTTAAAATGATTCTATGCATTTTTCTTTCGTCGAATGCCCCAGATTGTTATTAGAACTGTTTAGACTTATCACCATCATCAACACATCGGTCAAAAGATGTACATTGCTGATTTTACCATTTCGAAAGAAAAAGACCATATTTATAAAATGGTGTAACGTACAAAACGCTCTAATTAGACTTAATTATTGAAAATTTAACGCATTTTGAAAATGGTAATAACAGCTAGTACGAATTAACAGAAAACAATAACGAGCGCAGGTTTTCGATGATGCAGATTTGAGCCTACACTACCCTAACCGATCCTAAAAGCATATTTCAAAAAATAGAACTACGTTTACGATTTGAATGTCTAATTCTACCAGCCCAAAGTTTTTATTTGATGAAAACTTTTGCACCAAACAGTATGCAATAGTTTTCTAGTTACATTCTATTTCGTATTATCTCTTATTATTATCCACACTACACGAAGGCGTAAAATTGCGGCGAATCCTGTTAAAAATTACTGAAATCTGTAATTTAATCCTAAAACTACAATATCCGAGTTTAGTAACGTACTAGATAATCCTGAGTTTTTACTTCATTTTATAATGTCTATTTTCTATCGTCATTAAAATATGTATACTTACCAATAAAATTTAATTCTACGGTAATATATTTGTAAAGCAATGCTAAGGGTGTTTATATTCGCATATCAAATTTTTAGTAGAATACTTTAATAGATAGATCATGTTGATTAAAAACATGTTTCGATCCTAATACTACAGATTCGGCTCAAATAAAAACGCCAACGAGATATTTATATATTTCTGTAAGCATCTGTAATAAACGATAAAATAGCACTTACCTTTTGTCAGAAATTTTCCTTCACTTGTATCACTATTGGTATCCTCGTTTTCACCCATATTATTATCATTTACGTAGGAAAGTGACATAATTTTTAATGTGCGCACCGAAATATAGAGGCACCAACCCTTCCAGCATTATATACTGCTCCAGATTCGTGGGCTCTCCTTCCACACAATTACGTAATTAAGCTGCTCCTCGAGGTTTTTCTGTCATAGATCTAACCAAACGATTATTTTTTAAATGTGGGTGTTATTACTATTGTTTTTTATTTCATCTAATAGTAGTTACAGGCAAGTGTGTAATTCGGTCGTCTGACAATCAAGAAACTCAGATTAAAATTACTCGACCAATAGCTTACCTTGTTAAAATTAATTCGTAAATGTTAAGCAGTACAATACTGACCGAATTTTTAATGAATTTTTTTGATAATAGTGGGATATTAAAAAAAAAGTGTTGTGCATGACACATCATATCCTATACCAGAAGTGATTTATAAGTGCGTCTCAATGCATGACAAAAAACTACAGCTGCAAGTAATTTCTTAATTTTTCTAGTTCCATTACAGCAACATTTTCAAAAATTTCTTATTATAACCAAGGATTAGTATATGACATCTGTCTAAGATCGTATACTATTTTTTTAAGGTAACAATTGAAATACAGGCAATATATCGCGATCTAGTGAATATTTACTGCTACAAAAAGAAATAATCTAGTTCCATTAACTAACTCAGGGAATTGCTGATGAATTTCGACAGCTTTGCCTTCATTTTTTCGAAGATAATAACAGCATGCTTCGTATTTTGATCCTTTCGGTTATAACTGCAACAGCTGAAAGAAGTTTCTTTATGATCAAGCTGATTAAAAATTGTCTTAGAACTTCAATTAGGAATTTCAATCGAAATTGTCAATAGTCTCCAAAGAAATCTTCAAAAACTAAAATCAAGTTCAGCTGTGAACGTTTTAGTAAACGAGTTTTATACAAAAGTGTCTATTTCCTATTAGTATTTCGATTTTTCTTTTGGGCTTCGCCGCAATCGGATAGAAAGAGCTCCCCAATCAATTTTAGAACTAGTTACGCCTCAGTATTTCAACTTTCTACCTGAATTAATGACATAGCTTGCGTACATGATAGTCCGAGCGCCTCATGTGCAGTCTCGATAAATTAGTGATCTTTTGCGTGTTTCATTCTAACCAGCAGCAAATGCTGGTAGACGGGCAGTACCTCCGGACTACGTCTGGGGATAGGGTTGAAGGTCCTATTTAGCTTTCTTCTGGGAATCATGAGAATAGATTAATGGTTATTGGAAAAAGAAAAATGAGACGGTCGAAATGAAGACAGAAGTAAAATTAAAGATTATCTGTAAAATATTACTTCCCCAGCATTTGTCTAAATTACCCAAGGAAACCACAGAAAAGCTTGAACCACGGTAAGCAAACTCGGAATTGAAGCGGAATCCTCCCAATGGTCAAGCTATGGTGTAATCCAACGGGCTACGCCGCCCGAACTAAAGAAGCTCCTAAACAGCAATATCTAAATAGATGTAGCGAATCGCCATTTAGTGGGTGTTAAAATACTTCAAGCATCAGACAGGACCCGTTGAGATATTACAATTTGTTTAATCCTATCGAGACACTCAAGCGTTCTTATTAACTGATTTACCTGCCAATGACCTTCAGAGTATATCTGACTAGTATTTTGGAATATTTGAAAGGGAACATCTGGAGGCACTGTAGAGTGCACCTCGTACATAGTACCGCAATGTAGGGGGAATAAAAACTTTGCACAAAAAGTAAACCATTTAATAAGCCGTCAATAATTGAAAACACTCACCAGAGTGGCGGCCGCGTTATCTTATCGCAAGCGTCAACTGAGGGGATACGCGTACCTACTCATGATCTTCGCAGCAGCTAGTACGATGCCGCGTTACAGAATTACAGTGATCCTGGCCATCAATACCGGAACAGTTGGGGCTTTCGGTAAGGTCGCTACCCTTTTTGTTTATGTATGTCACAGGATGGTGCGATATGGGTGATTCTATTTTTTCCTTTCTTTGTTTTTCTTTCCCTTAATTTTTCCGGAGTACTGATCTGAGATCTGTAGAAGCTGCATAATAGATTCAATTGAAATACCTTAGTAGGGTTTTGAAATACTACAGTTACAGCAAATACTTATTAAATGACGATACAGTGCCTGTATTTGGATGTTATATCGACTAAGATTATCTATGAAGCGTTCATGACATCAAAGAAGGTCGAAATCGCGATCCATGACCACATATATAGTATTCGATAAATTTCTGATAAGACCTCCAAACGTTTCAGGTTACAATATCTGGAAAACGTTAACCCCAAAAACGTCTAATACGACTCCAACTTCGAAACATGTTTAAGGTTGACAAGTTTTCATTGTAAGAGACTTGAATGTATCAGTTCCAGTCTTTTCCGAAAATGACAAAATGCTAAGAGGAATCAGTTCCTCAGTTCATCGAGAAATGTTATCTACTTTAACCCAACTGTGATGGTAGTAGACACAAAGACATGAATTAATTAATTACTTTAGTTTGGTAGTTTTTGGTACAGAATTGGTTAGAAAACACACCAGTAAGTAATCATCTATCTGCATAAAAAGAAATAGCGAGAATGCATGAGATGGCAATGTAGAGGTACTAGATGGTAAAAATTAAGTGATGCTTGTTGATACTTTAGCGATACAACACAAATAGTTAACAATTTTTTTAGCGACTGCATATATTTTCTAACATATTAAATTTTCAAAAGAAATTCCGATATAATACTATTTTTCCATTACAATTAAACAGAAACTGCTTTTTGTTACTGTCACGAAGATGATTTATTATTTACAATTGAAAGACTTCATAATCAAGTGCAAAATTGGCATTTGCATTAGGAACAATAAATATTTATTTTAATTCTTGTCACTTACAGTAAAAATACAGAAATTGTTTTACGTAAAACTAACGAAAACTGCCTATTAGACAATTGTTTTTTTTTATGTTACTCTGTTCGATTTCATGGCACAAACAATTTTCTCCTTAGTCATTCCACTGGAAAGATTCCTAGATTCGCTAACAATCAAACAAGAATGACGTGAATGATGAGAGATTTACTTGTACGTGTCATTGATTTATTTCGTGTACCTTAACTAAAATGTGATTCTGCGCTTCTCCATAAGCTCCTTTAATTTGAGTATGTATTACCGAAGATGCACATTGACTTTGAGATGTTTCGATACCAACTTTTCCAAATGATACGTTATAATACAAAATAATACAGCATTCCTTTGCATACGTAATAAACATTGTTATAAATATCCCTAAAAATGGCATATAACAACAACATGTCTTTGGTCAGCAATTAAATAAAACCACCATCGTCAATTCAAACTTTTTTGTTTTCATTAGTAAACCGTAGGCAGTCCTCACAAGTTACCGATCGAACTAAAATTGATCTATAAGATAGCGAAATGGCTAAATAACTGGACTTAAAAGGTGATATATTTTAGTATTTTCTGATGGTAATGTGATTCAAAAACCAAGAAAACACTAACCATAACAAATAAAAATTTATATACAACAAGAACGAAACGAAAACACAAGTAACAAAAAGGCACAAGGAGTGAAACATACAAGCGAGGACAAAGTGACAAAAAGAACAAGACAATACAATAATAACAATAACAAAGACAACAACAAATATGAAAACAAAGTAGATGAGCAGAAACACTTACAAATGATAGCAGTAGACTCTCTCGAGATATGAAATTTTTGGACTGTTTATAGAACAGGGTTGTTAGTAATTTTGATAGAATATTCTAGAAGGGAAAGTAATGAAAGAGAGGGTAAAGTTTATAGGAATACGTAGAATTAGACAGTATAGGATACAAGAGAAAGTAATTAAGGGTAAAACCAGAAATTAGTATGAGAATGCATGCAGGTATGGTTGAAGTAGGATTTCCAGGTAAAAGTGATTGAAAGAATAACAGAGTTTAGATTGAAAGGAAACCAAAGTATGTACAAGATAAGAAATTGAAATGAATTGAAATATTCGAAATAAAGTAAATTTGAAGTAAAATAACGAAAAAGAATGCTTAAGAAATAATATATACAAAAAACATTTTTCCGCCACAATATTGCCATCTGTGGAGATTTGCTATTAATAGTCGGAACTGTCTATGTCACATTGACGTGTACAAGGCCGAGAGAAGAAATGGGAAGTTCTGTGACTTTTGGATTACTTCAGTACTATGAAACAATCGCAATAATCCTATAAATGATCCCTGAATATAAAAAAAGAAATACGTAAAAACAAAAATATATTATGTAGTTGTTTCTAGGGTGCAGTAATTCAACATGTATAAGAAGTAACACTTCAAATGTCTGAAGATGGTTGAATAAACCGAAACGTTACAAATAACATAAATTTGTTTAATTATTTGACCGCCACCCTGAAAAAAACTTTATGATTTAAAAGTAACGGTCAGGAATATAACTTAAAATTAAAATACAGCTGCTTTCGTTTTTAACAAAAATGTTTGAAATTGGAAATACTGAATTATAAAAGCGCTGCTTATTCTAAAATCTACATTTAGGGAAGGTTAATTTTCCCCCCAAGAATTGTTTCTGAATTCGCCCTAGTATCATGCTATTTAGTTAAAAGAACCCTGTTTAACATTGTTATGAATCAAGAAATAGAAAGTAACGAATATTCACAATAGCGATATATGTACTGCTCCCCTGTAGTAATTCAAAGGGAGCATAATTTTTAGAATTGCCAAATTTTTTCCTACTTTTAGTACCAATTTATACTTTTCCTGAACCTATCGATTAAACCTTTCTTTTAACCCACAGACAGTTTGGAAGTAAAGTCTAAATCAGTTTATTAAAATTGGTTTATGCTGAGTCTCAGTAACGCTGCTGTTTTGTTGGGATAAACTTTTTATAAAAACAGCTTGTTTCATCCCTGCTAAACAACAAAAAAATCACTTTTATAATACCTACTATTATCTATCTACTACTAAAAAAGGCATATGACTGAAAGTAAAACGTAGATATTGTTTCATAAGTAAAGAAGTTTTTTACTTTAAAAAATTTGATCTTCTTGTTACTTTTTACATGTTCCTATGTCTATTATTTTACGAGTAAGAACTAAATCAGTTTCGTTATCGTAGCTCGTATCGAGCCAGAAGTTCTTTTGAAAACAGAAATATGAGAGTTTAATCTACAAGAGACTTGATCCTAGAGATTGTATCTGATTTCGAGACATCCAAGTATTTTGTGAATTAGGAATACCGCCAGATATTTTCAGTATCATATTTCTTGTTCTATACATTTGAATTTTGATGTAAATTTTATACTAAAATTTTTTTTAGGCTTTTTTAATTACAAATTCCTCCAGATTTTTCAAACCAAAAAATATCTCCAGTCTTTTTATACCACTGTTTCTTCTGTGGTCTTCCTTTGTTACAAATGAACTTTGAATATTATTAGAATCCTGTAATTGTTGATCTATAGATAAAAAATCGAATTTTATCGCAATTTACCTTTCTACAGGAGCTCAGAGTGGATGAATAAATAACTAAATAACAGCGTCTTGTTGCTGGCTTGGACGTTGAATTAATTCCATGAGCGTCTAATGCTAACATTAATTTCCGTTTTATTCCATTGCCGACGCCTATGCGTCGCTCTAGGCGCCGGTCGCCGCGCTGAAACGATTCATCCGGGCTACCGAAGATAATTGTTGTTTATCGAGGCAACGTATTTTTATTGAACAATTACTTCGACATTTATTCGTTGAGCTACGAAACGATGACGCCATCGTAAAGTGCTTCCCGTGAGTGAATGGCTGGTGTTTCTTTTTTATGATGAAACGCTTTTACCGTTATCTCACAAATTTGATGGTACCTAGTTGAAGACAGACCGAAGACGTAAAGCTTGAATCTATTGATGTTTTATTTGATCTTGAAGAATTATTGCGTTATACGTTGAGTGTGGAGTACACAGAAAAGATTGCAAAGTCGGCCAAAGCTCACACAATGAATTGAAACATGTTGGAATCGACTGGCGTATTTGAACGTGCTAAGTATACAAATGTCTAGTGTTTAATAAATAAAACAGATTATTGTTAATCTGTTTTTACTTATTATGCATTTTATAATCAAAATGAAGCAGAAGCTACAACGTGGGTTCAGTTTGACGGGTCGATATTTTGGAATGAAGATATTCGCGGACAATGTTAATTCTTGGGATGTTTTTCGGGCTGAGTTGCCGTAGCCTAATTTGGTTTGAAGTTTCATCTTTTGCTGCGGAAAACATTTTTAGTGGCGAGGTCAACATTTTCTTGTAGAAAGTTCAGCAACGAGTGCGCCAATGTTACTTTTCCTTTTTGTTTTTATGGATGAGGGGAAATCCTCAAAAGACACCCACCAGTCGTTACGACCAGGTAGTGTAGGCTTCCCGAGGGAGAAGAAGTCCTCTGCCTCAGGCCGTTCTAAGACCTTTTCAACCACTGCCAATATTAAGATTTTTTGTTTTATTTTTTGTTTTCGTGAAAGAGGGGAAATTTTCAAAAGACACCCAGCCGTGCGTACGACCAGGTAGTGTCAGATTCCCGAGTATGGTGGTGTCGGATCCACCGACTAAAATCCCTCTACCTCAGGCCGTTCTAGGCCCGCTTAAGGTCCTTTTCAGCCGCATATGTCTGTGCATGTTATGTGATTGTGCTTTTATTATCATGTGTGTTCATAGCTATATATGTATAGAGTGAAATAGGTATTTTTCTATAAGTTTTTCAAGTTTAATATCTACTGTTGCTAACTTCAGACAGTATTGATTAAATTTCTTCATACAGACCAAGACAGAACTCTGTTGATGATGCACACGCAATCTTAAAATAATAATAACAATATGTTGTACTAATTGTTTTCAATTTTTTTGAATTTCTTTTAAATTTTTTTGTTGCATTTTAAATTATTATTAAGTAATTATTGAAATAAACAATTTTTTTTTTGATGATAATATTGTAGCTACATTATTTTGTAGCCCATTAATATCAGGTGACTGTTATGAAAATTGAGGAGGGTGTGGTTGTAGTGGAATAACAAAAGGGTTGGAAACTATTAGGGTATTCTGACTTTCTACAAAGTCATAGAAATTTCGCAGCTAAATTAAGCAAAAAATTTATATGAATAAAGTATCGTTTAATTAATCTCGACGTCATAAGTTATCGATTACGTCAAAATAAAAGGAGAACAAAATGACGGACTTTGACCGCTGCTTATTGAAATCAAAATATTAATAAAACCGATCGAAACAGATCGGAGAATAAAGGTATAAATTTAAAAGACGGTTTCGAAAACGCATACCTGCCATTTACAGTTATATACATAGATACGTATGTAATAATTAAAAAAATCGAAAGAAAAAATTGAACATTTCCTCCCCAAAATAAATGTTATATTGGAAAAATACGGAAGAATTTTATACATTTTATGCAAGTAAACCACCTGTCTGATAACAAAATAGCATTGTAGGGAAAAATATGATGCAATAATTTTTTATATCACCCTAAATTTGGTTGGTACATGGATTTCACATTATGCATTTCTTTTAAATATTTCATCGTGTCTCATGTAGGTGGCGTACAAGCCAGAAGCAATATATTTACACTGACATAAGAACATTACTACAACTTTAGTCACTCACCTATCAGTATTCCTTTTATAATATTTAAAATCCTTTTTATCACCTTACCTAAATATTTCTATTAAATGTGCTTTTAGAAGAAACAATTGTTAACATCATGTAAAGGTAGGTGAAACATGATTAACAGCTAAGTCAATGTTTTCGTAATGTATGAATGCAGAAAGGTCCGCCTATCACGCATGTAAAGGCTCACGAGATTTTGAATTAACTGTACACACATGCATAGCTACTTTTATCCTTCCATTTTCTTCAATAGGGACTTCATCTGAACGACAACTTGAAACTAAAATACGTTGTTCTTCAGTTTTATTTCACAGAAAAAGGAGGTCTTATAGTTTTAAGTTTCAACCGTCTATTATTCCTTAGGCACGTTTTCAAGTTATGGTTTCACAATTAGCAAACGATTTAATGGATCTCGATGTAGATATACTTACAACAGCAAGGAATTATTTTCAAGTACATCCTTGATGATGGTCTTAATTAACTTCCTCCAGAAAAATATTAGTAATATTTTAGAAAATACAATTGTAACAAATATTAGTAACATTTTACAGTTAATTTTAAGGTTTCGTTTTCCACGCAATATTTATAGAGATCACATTAGTAAATGGCACCCATGCGAAGTCAGGCCGAGTCGCTAATTCCATATAAAAGGTAGTTTTGGAATATAGCATTGTGTGCACTAATGTAAAAAATTCATTTGATTTAGTCACTGTGGTATTATAGGAGAAAACTGGAAAAGGCTCTTTTAATTGAAAATTGTTTTCATTTGTTTTAAAAATTCAGATTTCTTGCAGTTGCATTTTTTTGTTTTAATAATGTCTTAATGGAACTCAAAATCATACGTACCTACACAAGGCAAATAGTAGCAATATACTGTTCGTTTCAAAATGTTAGAGATATGCCCCTTCCTTTTGTTAGGATGCGCCGTAGCATAATTCCAAATTCAGTCATATTTGTCTACGGAGCTCATTTCTCCACCGATCATCGAGCGAGAACTAGACAAAAGTGTACAGTACCATTTGCAAAATTATTTAAACTGCCTCGTTAAAATTTAAGAATATGCTTTATTTAAAAGCATATTTAGCCAAAAATAATAACAAGTGAATTAACTTAACATTCTACACACCTATAAAACTTTTGCTTTGTTTTCTATTGTAAATTTATATAGATTTTTGTTTTAAGAAATTGCTAAACATTTTCGTCTACTACTGTACAGTTCTAGCCGATCTCCTAAGACCGCCCATCGAGAGCTCTGCTCGTTCAAGCTTGTTCCAACTACTTCTGTCTTGTTCACGCTTAGTGTGTATTCTTTCTATCTTCGCGCAGATTTCTTCAAGGTCACAAATTGAAATGGACTGTACGTTAGTGTTGTGTTGTCACAGTAGCCGTGCAACTTCTGTCTTGCTAGTTCGCTCGAGATCACAGATATAATCAAATTTGTCAAAAGAGATATTGAAATAGTTTTTTTTTTGAATTGTGAATTGTATCCTAAATATCACTGAATGATGCTACAGTTATTATTATTTTGTTCAAGAGGGAACTTTCTAATTAAAGGAAAATTTTAGTCTGTAATGCATGTCATCCTACAATGCCTCAAAATGTAACGACTAAAATTTAAAACAAAAGCGTGCAACTTTTCTGATTGTTTAAAAAATGCAGTCTCTACCTTCTGTTACTTATTAAGTTTAGTAATGTTAAAATCCTGACTTTTACACCCAGTTACAGCAATAGTTTCTTGATCATCTATTGCAATTTTATAATAACCTGTTTAAAATTACTGGATCTTCCGTTGATTGATGAAGCAACTATAAGAAAAAAAAAATAATAAAGACTTGTGTGACGTGTTCTATTGACGAAATTTAAAGAAGTTAGCGTTATAGCTGCCATTCGCATCTTACGTCATTGTAAGGAACGTGATTAGGACGCTAAGCTATTGCTTGTGGAAACTAAGCCCAAACACCTATAGACAATGAGAAACACCATCTTACCTTGTATTGATAATTTACTACATTCAATAAGATTGATTCATATGAAGTTTACTAGTTTTAAAAACACTCTACACTTGGTGCATTAGTAAATTAATTTCTGAATTAATTTTACGCACTGCAGATAACTTCAGATTCGATTTCCGACAACAGCGGCAATTAACTTTACCTCATTCATCTGAGATTATCTGTAGTGAGTAAAGTTAATTCAAAAATTATTTCACTAATACATTGAATTTAACCCTACAAAGAGTGTCTCACACCTAATCACATCCAGTGAATAAACAGCAATTACTGTAAAAGTGCAGGTGTCAGGTTGTGATGCTTGCCGTTAAGTATCAATTTCAGTTACAAAAATGTTCGATCAACATCCATAGAGGTCATATACGTAGGTATATGTTTAGTCTATAGTTTCCACTAGTCCTAAACCCAAAGACTGGAATGTGCAGGTACCAATTGTAATCGAGTACTGCTTGGATATGAAAGTTTCAAATATCAAATGATCGTTACACCCGTCAGATTATTTTTCACTTTGGCCGAGTAGTGCAAATTATTTCAAGAACCAGATGACAGGTTGTTTTTCATTCGAATTCGTTCAACACTATATAAAACGTCGATAGACCGAAATAGGGATTACAGAGTACATAAAAGCAGATGAACTTGCAATTAATGTAATTGTACATCTCATCATTAATAGGCAACTATAATGTTTATAGAGTATCCCTCATACACAGTGATTGACTGTTTATTGAAAACCGTTAAGCACTCATATTGAAACCTGCACTGAATCCCACAATTGCTTTTAATCCTTTGATAAATAGAGGATCTAGGTAATACGTGTACAAACCATGCAGGTAGCTTACCAGATAACAATTTAACGTTATCGCCTGTTGCTTTTGAATCGTTAATAAAGATCATTAATTTTTTAATCAGTATGAATATTAAATGGAGAAGTTGTAGAATTATGTAAATGCAGCTGTACCAAATAAGCAGAGTTCTAGTTTCTTAACCTAGATTTTTCTTATCCCTAACCTCAATAATGAAATAAAAATAATATTGGTACTTATTTGTTCGCCGAGAGTAAGTTCCGACAAAATATCTGATACTTAAAAATATATTCTTCTATTTGATTCCGTTTACGTATCTTTAAGTGTAGTTGTTTACACCAAGGATTCAGTTATGTAGACAAATATCCTTAATTAATAGATTGATAACAATTTATGAATTCCCAAGTATTTTACAGCAAATACGTTTTGAAATTATCTTGTCAACGATCTTATAAATATTTAGTTGCATTTTTGTCTTTTATTAATATTGTTATCATAGAAATTTATTTTATTAACACCAATCTTGATAACTACGGGGGTGCTTGGTTGTATAAAAGTTTTACTAAAAATCTTAGCCTTGTGAGGATATTTACCTCCTTAATTCCGCATGCAAGACGACTTGTTTATAGTAATTGTGTCACTGGATTTATTCATCAAATTAATTCCATGAGGTTGCACTTAAATACATGATTCGGAATGTTTGCCACTAAGGTGGAAGCCAATTCAGTTTAGTACTTAATAATTCTCACCAGGGCAAGTAATATAATCCAAAAAGTTTGAACGTTTTAACAAATGACAATATTATTCAATAGGGTCAAAAAGAAATGACTACCTTTAAAGAAGTCCAATAGTGACATAATGTCAAACATTTGAAAACACCATCTCAAGTCTATTATTGTGGGTGGCAGCATTCGTAGCATACCGAGCACAAGTAGAAATTATTATTACCATCAAAATCATCATCATCATCATCATCATCGTAGGTCGTCACTCTTTCCTATCGTTAGTCAATTTTGGCATTTAACTAAAGCTGAAAAACACCCCCAACTATATGTGGACAGTACTCTAACCTACGGCTTCCTTTTATTTATGAACAATGAGAATTTGCAACAAAAATCGTTTACAATATTTGAAAAATCCTCAATTTCGCTTCATTCGCTGATCAAAAAATAAGTAATGATAATAAGAGGTCGTCAAGACCAACAGAAAGGTTATGCAACCATAATTCTGTCTCCTGTTAATCAAAGTCATGATGTAATAAATAGACTGTTCTGTGTTAAAGTGGCGTTTACATGTTAATCTTATTTTTATATATATTATTATTTATCACTAATGTATTAATAGCTCAACTCACGTACTTTCAGAGTAGATATCCTAAAATTGACTACCGCCTTTCTAGGTGATTTCATATCAGGCTACCCTAAACTTACCACAACCTAATTATTTATTTCTTATAATAATAATAAATTTCTTGAAGGTTAGGTCGAGGTTAGTTAAGATTGCTCTCCTCTGAAATTTGAACTGGGAATGTGTTTCGTCGCCTTGTAAGGGCTCGTTTTCGACAATATCCTGCTGATACTTACCAGTAGGGCAGAATAAAGCAGCACCACCAAAACTAATCAGCGGTGCATTTAGTTGAGGGAAAAACGCATAGACTTTTAATTTGTGGAATTTTATATTGAAATTACATCTACTGTACACCTTTAACTACACTATTTACATCGAAGTGAGTCTGATTGATGTTGTGAATCTCTTCGCTTTACATGATCTGAATGTGAATCTTTATATGATCTTAGTCTGAATCTGAATCTTGTGAGTCTGAATCTGAATCTGTCTTAGAAACTTAAAACTAAGACTTAAATAAACTTACTTATGCAAATAAAGGGGGTGGAGTGTAGGAGCTCCTTCCTAAATATTATGGATGACAAGCTTCATTGGTCATTACCACTGGGGGTCGTTCTGGTAGACACAATAGTCCCAGATTTCACCATCTGACCCAGTTTCGAGTGAAAGTTTACATTTATGGGGCAATAAAATGAATCGCTTTGAGTCCTCGATGGACCTGCACATTACAAGACATGAATTTATGACAGCCTTCTTGCTGTCAACCCTGACCAATTTGTGTACCCTTTTTACTTCATGATTTATAACAGTGCCATCCATAACACTATTTTACGCATAGGCACAAAAGAAACCCTTCTCGAAATCGAAACAAAAGATTTTGATTCTTAAAGAAACTATTATTTCAAAAAAAGCAGACGCTAAAAAGAAACTGAATTTTGAGTGAAACGAATTGATGAATAGGACTCGAACAGAATGCATTTCGGGGTTTGCCTAAATACGTTCGTTAAACCTGGGATTCACTGATTATTCCGCGGTTAAAGTTCGGCATTTGACTACAACATATACCTACACTAGAATAAGAGCAAAGTTTACTCAGAACAACGTACTCCTGATCAAATAAAATGTTTCGAACTAGTTGTATGCAATTAAAAGCGATATTGTGCCATGAAAATGGAGTATTGGGCCAAACTATTCCCAAACATTTCCAGAATGCACTTACATGTTTAGTAGACTGCAAACGATATTAAATTGTAAACCGGTCAGGATAATTTCAATTCACCGTTAAAAAAGTTTAGTTTGTATCCATCGGAACTCATTAGGGAACGGATCCGTAAAATCAAAAATTTAGGTAATGAAAAGAAAACGCGACTTTTGTACGATCATCTCGTTTTGGAATAAAACTACATTTTCAATATATGTACTAATAGCGAACTGCTTATAATAGGTATTTAGTGTCTTTTGGTGTATATTATTTAAATACCAAGAAAACACTAACAATAACGAATAACAATTTATATACAACAAGAACAAAACGAAAACACAAGTAACAAAAAGGCACAACGAGTGAAATAAACAAACGAGAACAAAGTGACAAAAAGAACAAGATAATGCAACAATAATAACAACAAAGACAACAAAAATGAAAACAGTACAGATAAAAGCAGAAACTCTTACAAATGGTAGTAGAGGCGGTAGACGAGAGACTGTCTTGAGATATTTTTTTTTTATATTTTCGTGGAGAGGGGAAATCTTCAAAAGACACCCAGCAGTCCGTACGACTGGGTAGTGTCGGATTCCCGAGGAAGAAATCCTCGGACCTACCGACTAAAACCCCTCTACCTCAGGCCGTTTCTTGAGATATGAAATTTGGGAATATTTATAGGATAGTGTTGTTTGTAGATTTGGTAGGTTCTAGAAGGAAAAGTAGTGAGAGAGAGGGTGAAGACACTAGTTTCTAGGAATACGCAGAATTAGATAGTACAGAATTCAAGAGAAAGCAATTAAGGGTAAAACCAGATATTAGTATGGGAGTGCATGCAGGTATGGTTGAAGTTGGATTTCCAGGTAAAAGTGATTGAAAGAACAATAGAGTTTAGACTGAAAGGAAATATTACTTGAAATGAAATATTAATTGAAATGAAATAAAATTAGAAAAAATATTTACACACAGAAAAAACAAAAAGAGTTATTTCGCCACAA
>NW_020440688.1:116438-117879 GCF_000699045.2 Agrilus planipennis | reverse complement strand
AAAAATACTCTGAATTTCGAATAATCGCTTACAAAATTACGATGTTTACTTAAGGCCTTAAATAAAGTATTTTTGCGTACTTTATGTGTCTTGTAAAGTATAACGTACGCACAGTCGAAATAGAGTACAATACTTTATAATAAAGTACGGGTGGCAACCCTACTAGTAACACATTACGTGGCAAAAAAATGCAGCCATGTTCACATCAAGATAGCGATCGCATAGATGTCATCATTATCGGACGAAGAAACTTACATAGGTATGTATAGGTATAGTTCCGTATTTGTCGGAAAATGTAGATGAACATCTCATGTTTATTATTTCAAAACAATTGAATTTTCATTTCTTCTTTTTATATTTCTTATAAAAATTGCTCATTACAATCCGGTGTATCTTTCGTCTTATAAATAGTACTATAGTACACGTGCATAGAGGTGGCAAATGCATCGCTAAACCTATCTAGCAGCATCTATGCCACGTGCTACGTCACTGTTACTTCACGTCACTGTGTATTTCAGCATTCGCATAAGTTTGTTTTAAATTTTGTCGCTGAATATATTCGCTGCTATTTGCCACTCCGCGTGCTACGTTAGCTAGATTTCACACCGAAGTAGTAAATGCATATAACATAGCACGTGGCGTGGCAAATAGCAGCGAAAATATTTAAAACGCGCCTATGCGAATGGTGACGTACACAGTGACGTGAAGTAACAGTGGCATGGCTCGTGGCATAGATGCTGTCACTTACAAAGTTAGGTTTAGTGATACACTTGCCACCTCTATTTCCCGTGCAGTCTGACCCTAAGGATTCGTAGTAGTTCGAGGATAATACATGTATACTGTAGTACTATTTATAAGATGATAGATAGGCCTAAATATAATATAAGAAATAGAAAAAGAAAAAATTAAAATTCAGTTGCCTTGAAATAATAAACATGCTGTGTTCATTTACATTTTCCGACAATTGGGGTTGCTACCTTGATGTGAAAATGGCCACGCATCGTACTACGCTAGGTATGCTGCTTCGGTGTGAAGTCTGTCTTACAAGCATTTGCTACATCTCCATCGGTGTGAAATCTGGCGTAGATTTTCAGTCGTAACGTAAATTTGAACTTACTAGTCTGAGTGTCCTCCTGAGAGAAATGACTTATGCTTCCCGCTCTGTGGTAAGCAGCAACTTCGCTTATTTTGACATTAAATTTTAATATTGTAAACCCTCATTTTGTGTCAGATACGATGACATTATAAAGTTTAATTTTCGTCAGCGAATTACAAAAAAAATATCTCGACTTTTAATTAAGCTACATCTACAGCTACATAATTTCTTCATTTATTACACAAGTTAATCATATGAAATCATATTCTAAATTTTTATGATTTTTCAAACACAATTTTAATGGTGAAAATAAAATTTGATTTTTTATCATCAGGTTTCTTGACA
>NW_020440688.1:101805-116330 GCF_000699045.2 Agrilus planipennis | reverse complement strand
TATTTTTTATAAATTTTTTATAGTAAATTGAGATTAGCAAAGAGCATCTTCTTTGAAGGTTACGAACATATAGATTTTTTCAATAAATTAAAAATACTTGATATTTGTGATTATTTAAGCATACGATTACTCGATTTTGATCTACTACCCCTCAATGCTAAATAATTCAAACTGCCTAATAAAAAACAATATTTCTGTAAACTGTTCACCTTCAAACCTTATTTAAACAATCCCTACCATCACAATTTTTAGGGTATTGCAAAAAATTAATATCACTTCCCATACCTAATATTTTTTCTGTGCATAGCCTATTACAGAATCGCATGTAGGTAACTATAATAAAACTCTTTACAAATAATGAAAAGGGACACATAATGAATATAAAACTATGATTTATTAAAACATCTTTTGACAAGTATGTCCTGTCACGACGAAACTGAGTAACAAACGTTAGCAAACTTCCATAGGAGTAGACTACATGAGAAACACTTTGTTGATTAAACATTTTGTGAATAAATCAAATCTGACGTAATTTTATATTTTTATGGTTAAGATACTAACTAATTCATTTTCTAAGCCACTTGAAAAAAACAACTTTTTGAGCAAAAGGAAGGTTCATTCTGTTTCATTGCCTTCCCCAGTTTTAGATAAATTACGTGGAAATTGCCATATTTTATTGACTTATTTGCTCCATTTGAGAAATTGTATCACGCGAACTAGAAATTTATTGTTTATATGTTCACAGTAGGATATTTTTTAGACTGTAAAAATAAGTTCAAGTTCAGATAAAAATATACAGACTGACTCAAATTCTACCATCGCTATAAGGATCTTAACCTTAAGGGACACGATAATATTTAAATAGAAGCAAAGTTGTCTAAAAAAGTGATCAATAGTGTGGTACCTAGAAATGAAAAATTTTTTTTTTGATTTGTAATATATTTGAAAAAGTCAAATTTTTGGATTTTCTTAACTTGAATTAAATTTGAGTTATAATTAGACCTATTGAAAGATAAATACTACATTCCCATAGCAGTTTTTCTTCAGCTCTATGTATCGCTGCCATCAGATCTTCCGTCCAACGCTTTCCCTTTGTAACACTATTATCAACTTTAAAAATTTGAATACGAGCCTGGAATTCTTACTTTATTTGAAAAAAATTTAATAGTTTAATCAGTATAATAATTTTCCTTTGCACTTTCCTCAATGAAATAATCTGGTCTTTACACTACATTAAATAGACAAAGGATTTTATTTTGGGCTGATAAATAATTAATCAAGCCGACGTGCTAAATTCTTTTTTTTAAAAAAAATCCAGGTACACTATATCGAAGAACCGATTTTTTACATATTCATTTATTTATATAATTACATCACTATGTCACGATAAGGCGAATTTATATGTTTATTTATTTGACATATAATCACCTTAATATAATATTAAAAGGGATTTTATAATTTAAAATAACTTGTTACCAATTTAACTATGATTTATGAATTAATAACCCAATAGTATAACAATAATCATAGCCTACCTTATTACATAATTGGGGAACGTAAAAAAGACAGAACTATCATAGGGTGAGTGAAAACGGTAAGCCTTCTTAACACCCTGCATCTTTGCGATCTTTAATTGGAGTCGCCAATTTCGACTTCTAGATTATCATTATCATTATAATTATTGATTTCGCTATTTAAACAGTTGCTAACTTACCTACTAACACAGTATGTAAGTAGGTGTTAGCTTGCAGTTTTAAGTAAACAATTTAGACGTATCAACTTTTTACCAGTGACCTGAATAACAATTTATGGATACCATGGAACAATACTTGAAATTTTAAAGTTAATGGTACTTGGAGCTGAAGAACTGCAATGAGAATAGATCTTATCATAACTGAAATATTTTGAGTGAAATACAAAAAACAAAATTTTGATTTTTTTTTCAAATATCGTACACTAAAAAGGATATGTAAATTAGATCCCTGACCGTTACTATTAAATTATGTAGCTTTTTCGGGGGTGGCGGTCAAATAATTACCAACTTTATGTTTTTGTAACGTTTCGGTTTAGTCAACCATCTTCAGACTTTTAAAGTGTTACTTCTTGTATCCAGATATTAACTTAATGTTAAACATTCTTTCATGTTGAACTACTGCATACTCAGAGTTACAGTATACGTAACTAAAAAGGATATTCAACATTTTTTTGTACCGCACTATTGGGCAATGCAATAAGCAACTTTGCCCCCATTTAACCCCCATCGTATCTTTTACGGTTTAAATCGGGCATACGTGTGCGCGGACGGCTTATCGATTCGCCGACTAGCCGCGGGCGCCTTTGTTCATGTGCGTCGTATTTGTAAATGTGTGTCGTACCTGCATTCTGGAAAAACAGTTAAACGGTTCAAAGAAAAAACTAAACGATCCGGATGATTCTAGAGGGTTCCAGAAAGGAAACAAAAGAGTATTTAAAGGAAGAGACGATCGCCGAGAGAGGTAGAAATAAATTGACCGTTGCAGAAGTGAATCCAGAAATAAATTGACAGTGATAGCAGTGAAATAAATAGCGCAGTGAATAGTGTTATATCAACAGTAGTGTAAATAAATGGAATAATTACCTAAGTTTAGTAATAATTTAATGGTGCTCTTAAGTTCAATAATGAATTAGTGTAAATAAATAGTTTTCGTCTTAGAAGTTAAATTTTGTTAAACCCACGAACATTACAATACTAACTTAACAATGTAAATAGGCACTTCAAATTCTATCTACGCTACAGGTAGCAGGTATTTATTTAAATGGGTACAGTCTCACGAACAGAAATCAGCGTGCTCGGTTAATTTATGGTACAAATTACTGATGACAGGCGTTCTCACTGTCAGTGTCCTTTTACACAATTATGTTGCAATTAGTATTTGTGGCGATACTTTTTGAAACTTCTCATCAATAGTTATAAAAACAAAACAGTTTCCACGATAAACGATACTTTCTTTATATGAAAAAACTGTGAAGATAAGTTCACAAAGTTTTGCTTGCATGATAGTGCAAGGTAGTGGAGTTAATTTTGAGAGGATAAGGGTAATTACTGTGAATAAATATTAATTTTGTAATTGTTTGTTTTACAAATGATTTAAATCATTCTTGTCTGGTTGCATGTCCGTCGCGCATATAAACATGGAGATCAGAATAAACGAGAACGAATGCCCTTGAAAAAATCTACAGATCTCTCATACTAAGCAACCGCCTTATACGTACAGCAAAATACATAACTACCCAATCTTTTTGGTGGTACTACAGCTTCCAGCACCTCTACACCAACTGCTTCTGATTAGCACTATGATTTGCAACAACATTGTTGTGATTAATAGCAAACATCAGCATAATAAAATAAAATTATGTAATATATTTGTAATGATGTGTGACTAACAGAGCAAAAATTTGAAATATTTCACAAACAATAATTTTCCAGCGAAAATTCTCTTTTATTTGGAAATAATCAAAAGGTTTTTATCAATAGTTAAATTAAAAAATGACGCGCCTGTTTTTCAGACTGCGGATGCCGAAATTCTAAATCAACGCATTTTTTAAAAATTTAAGTTAAGCTAATTGTTCGAAATTTCTCGCACCTATCCGCGCCCCTCTTCTTAGGTAATGTTACTACTACGTTCCGCTTATAATCCTCTAAGACTTTCCCCGTTTCGTAAATGTGACTAACCAACTTAAACATACGATCTCTAACCTCTTGTCCTGCATGTTTTATAATTTCCCCCTGTATCCCATCTACACCTGGCGTCTTANACAAATAATTTATTAACCACTATAATTATTTCGGCACACTGTGCCTTCTTCAGGTGGTGAAGATATAAACTTACAACTAAACTTAAATCACCTTATATACATATTACCGGACAGAATAGGAGAGCGGGGAAATACAACATAATAATTTAGAATTATTAAATGTTTAACAGCGGAGAATTTACTACATCAGTTTGATCATTAATAATTAACCCTAGTCTATTTAATTTATTAAATTCTAATGTTTCAAGTAAATTTAATTTTAAAATTTTCCTTTCAACATGCGAAATGTTAAAATTGTCATTAAAACCATGTTTATTTACAATTAAATGTTCAGCATACGAGGATATGTCTTTTTTGTAATCAAAGCATTTCTTATGCTCATTGAATCGTTCTTTAAAACTTCTTCCCGTTTGTCCAATATAAGCTTTGTTACATGTCCCACAGTTTTTGTGTGAAAACAAGAGAATAAATCAGGCGTACACCAATTTAACTGTGGGACATGTTCCGAAATAATGAGATTTAATCAAGATATTTCATTTTCTCAAGATAAATAAGCAAAATAAAGTCGTAGAACACCTTCTCAAACATGAAGGGTTAGTTTAAGACGTATTAGAATCAGAAACAGCGATTAAGACGGGCATTGGTAGACTTAGATTAGATTACTGTTTGTAGACAATTAGAGATCTAGGTTGTCCTGGTTTTCAACAACTGACCACCTTATATTCACGCTATTGCCACTTGTAAAATCAACCATTCAATTCAACTTTAATATCCCGTAAACGTAACACCGTTTTCTCATGTATTTTTTTCTTAGTCTTATGTAAGTAAAATGAATTAAGTGTGTGTTGCTTATTTTACGTCTTAAATCATTTTACGTGTACAGAAATGTGTTCCTGTTAGCACCGAAACAGTTATCGATTCACTGTATACCTATCGTTAATGGTGACGGCGTAGGGCATTTTTCCCGTTTTAGTTTCCTGTGGTTTCTATCGTACCCTATTTCCTGAAATTCGTCTTTGGGGTGCCACTACTTCGTGGCTTCCTGTCCATTACTATCTCGTTGAACGGTGTTAGTGGTATGTCATTGGGGTAGCACCCACTAATAAAGAGCGCGGCCACGGTGACGGTGGCGTTTGTTCTTCTGATGGCTGTCAGGCACTCCCTGAGCCGCACCTAGTGCTTGCCGTGCTTCCGACGATGACACTCCCAACCCATTTACTAATAGAAGGGCTTGGCCCGAGGCTACGGTTGCCAAGGGCTTCTTCGACCGACTGATCGGCGGATGTGGTGCCGTTTTAACGACGCTTGCATGACAATTACCGCTGCGACATTTTTCTTTTGTTTCATTTACTAAGCGAAATTATTGTAATATGGAAACAAAAAATTGCTTTCGCAGTATCGTTAACAATTGAAGGTATCAGGCTTTCTACAGAGTGTTCATTAATAACTCATCGGGAGATCTGGACGGTGCACTTGAATTGAGTACAAAAACGATTAATAAGCATGAACTGAGCACAAACGGACGCCTGAATTGAACAAGCAGATTTTCTTACCTGCATGTGTTTAAATAAACACCCGAATTGAGCACAAGGCATGTTGCCAGCTTTCTTTTAAAATATCTGTAGGGATTTGAGTTCTTTTTGAAGAAGTAGGTAGGTAAACAAGTAAATTTTCTAATGAAATATTGTAACAAAAACCAATATTTACTTTGAATTATTTTGTTTATTTGTTACAAGTACTTATAGGATTAATATTTCAACTTTATATTAGATACATAATATTAACTTATCTAACGATATTTTTATAAGAAATACATTTTACATAGTCGTATCTTGATATTTCAGTATCATTTAGTTGGGTTTATTTTTTTATCAATAAAATTGATTTTTAACAGTATTTTTCGTCTTAATTTTTTTTTTTTCAACTTGTAGGTTAGCTGAATTTATTTTTATGTGTTGTTTGAATTTCAATCAGAACCTTTAAAAAAGAATAGATATTGGGATGCGAAGAGACGTTTTCCTTCTTAAATTCCGAATGGAATGCCTCGCAAGTGTTGATTGTTCTAGAGACACTAGAAGACTGTTCGGCCCAAATTTTATTGAAGACATGTTATTTATGGCTCAATAGTTTCGATCTTAACTTTATAAAAGCCCATAATAAGGAAAAAATGCGGCGTGACGTGTAATTTGTTGACATTATTTTATACCAAGTTTCATAAATTATCATTATTGTTCCCTAATGTAGTTACTGTTGTTACATTTACCTAATGAAACTATTGCTTGGGATTAAAAATATTTCTTTCGTCCGATTATAGCTTTATAATTTGCTTGTTTCAATATCCAGCAATATTTTTATAATCATACTTCTTTTTTGAAAAAGAAAAAGTGTATATCAGGAGTTTATTTTAACCGTTGGGAGAATATTCTTCGGACAAGTCAGTCTTACTTTTTAGTCTCATTCTTAACTAATGCATCTTAGTTATTCACCCCATGAGTGTCTAAACATTGTAGGTTATTATTGAATGATCAGTTTGAGCAATATTCTTTTCCCATATGAAAAATAAATACAGGTAAGACAATATTCCTTTATCTTGGTGGAATTTTGGGCCTCTGAAAATTGATATTAACACCGTAAAGCATTCAGCCAAATGGTATGAATTCAATATAAAATAAAACTTTTCATTTGCGAATTAAGGATTTGTATTATTAATTTAGAGATTAATCGATTAAGCTCTCATTTAAAGTTTTGATTTTGGGCTAAGAATTTTGTGTCGCTCACATCTGTCCAGATATCATTCAGAATATATTACAGTCATACTGTTATTAATTTGCAAGGTGCAGCGCAAACGACAGGTTATTATCACAGACTAATTCATATATTCCTTTCTAGATTGGATCATCACTTCCTGGCAAAATCAACGAGGTTCCGAAGGTAAGCGCTAAAAATTGCCTTATGATCGTTAATATACTCATATTGGAGTGCCTACAACTGTTACAATTTAATCACCGCATAATCTTTTGAAGTTCTTATAATGCACAAATTATTTCCTACAAGTGCAGCTGTTTATGATATCTAATCAAATTCGTGTCGATATAATTTTTTACCAGGAATTTCAGGAAATAATCGAGTAAATAAAGCATCGAACCTTCGAATTTTGTGCAGTAAGTCGGATAGAGATGTGGTTTTCTGAGACCGTCTACAAAAATTTGTGAAAATAATAGATTAATTCATCTTTAAAAATGCATGGGTGCATAAGAAAAATGCAGACTTCTAAGTGCAAAGCAAAAACTCGGTTAATAATGATAGAAATAAGTCCAATTTTGTTGCTCATGGGTTATCAGACTCGTTCAACTCGGCATACCCAAGGCCCGGACAACCGTCATATACTCACCTCCAGGAGTTATGTTTTAAATTCATGAAAAATCAATTGATATTAGCTAATCGGGGGTTCTAAGGATCACTCAACACGAATATGTAGTCTGCGACGACCTCTAAAGTATTTTAGATCCGATGATCCATGATTTGATAAATGATTTTGATTAAGGTTTTTCTAATAATATAATGCTTTAAATAAATGATTTTTTTAATGCACTGTTTTCTTGCAAGATAATACCTTTTTATAAATATTGGAGACATATTTATTAAGAATGATTGTTTTACAAAACGTTTTTTAAACAGTTTTCATCTAAACCTTCATTGTAAGCCGTCGCCGATTACATATTTGTGTTCATCAGCGACCCTCAAAACTCCCTAGTAACAAAATTGGACTTATTTTTAACATTATTGAAGGAGNGGGAAAGCATTTCTTCGAACTTACATGACTCGATATCAAATATACCTTGAGGAGCCTTCGCTAAGGTCAACTATATACAAAAATATATTTTGTGTTCATTGATGAGCCTGCAATTTCTAGCAATCTTATCAACAAATAAACTTGCGATAAAATTGGTATTTGGTTTCCGGTCCAACTAATTATGAACGTATTTTTGTCAGAATGTTTTCTTATTATTTTTCCGAGAAATCTAGCTCGTGATTTCGCATCGATGGGTACCTTTATATTAATTTTCATGTTTAAAACCAAACCTCAACTAAAAACCTAATGCACACACTTACACTTATAATGAAATCCATCCCAATTCAACGTAAACGCAAAACTAGTAACAATTCATCGATTTAAACCGTTGAAGTAACCCTACTTTAAATTAAAAGTGTAGCGTTTGATAGTGACGCAAACATAAAGACATCATCTTTATAATAATCTTTAACTATTTATCATTAGGAGGGAATTCGACCTACCGAAAATATTAACCCTCATTAAAAGCAGGTAGACGGGAGGGAATTGATCATTTTCGATGATGTTGATCATCAAATTGCTAATTGAAAAGGGCATCCAAATACGCATTCAGGTCGATATGAGAATTTTAAACGGAATTTATGAAGTTATTCGTGTTTGAAGTATTGAAACTTTGGATTTTTTTTCTGAACGTCCTGTATAAATCACGAAGCTGAAAGTGTTAGTCCCAAGACTTAAATAAAATTAGTAAAAATTTCAATATTCTGGGTTAATGGTTTTGGAAGTTATGATTTTTTATGGTGTGAGTTGCATTAGCGGTATTTTTCTATAAATTAGATTATATTATCGTATAAACTATTCATTGTAGACCTATATATTGGTGATCAAAGTTGCTTTAAAATTTCATGTTTTATTCGAATTCGTCATAAAAAATATACCATTCCATTTAAAATAACGAAGTTGATGTCAGTTTCCGGTATAACCGGAAGTGCTAGAAAGTTGATAATATTTTGCAAATGTACACCAGATGCAATAACTATTAGCTAATTTTTTATCAAAATTTTCCTACCATTACTTTCCCTTAAACGTCCTGTAGGCCACTTAAAAGAATCACCCTGTATAATGACTGTTACATATTTTACAGCAAAAATGCTAACTTTATTTAACTTTCAAAGCAAACATATAGATATATTCAATAAACAATAAGCGAGCTGAATTATTCCGAGAAACATTATAACATTATTATTACACAGGCAATGGGCTACACAAGTACCGTTTAAAATGATTCTTTATCATGCGTATATAATGTTGCATGCTAGCGCGACCTACAGGCCACTCATAAGAACCATTCTGTATCTTTTGCGGGATATACCACACATTATGAAGCCCAGGTGAAAATTTGCAGGGGAGGTGTAAGTGACCAGACTGAAGTATAGGCTTAAATACACGCAAAACGTTGTTGAGCCCGGGTTCGGGCTCATCAACGACAATTCGGGCTTAATACAGTACTATTCATATATTGGTTGGGCTCAACAATGACCGTTTATATGTCTATATATATATATATATATATATATTCGTATCCAGAGATCCTCACAACCCCTGAGTGACAAAATCACTGTTGACCGAGTTTTGTTTTTATAATAACTTTGCAATGCATTTATAGGGCTGCATTTTTCTTATGCACCGACGCATTTTTGAAGATGAATTGATTTCTTATGTTCACAAAGTTTGTAGACGGTCTCACGAATCGAATGCAGAAATTCGCATCTCTTTCCGATTTAGAGCACAAAAATTCGAAGGTTTGACCTATTTTTGTGCTTTATTTGCTCCATTCGCTTTAGATTAAGTTATTGTTCCTATCTTCTTGCCTAATAGTTGATTAAATATCAAGGATCATTAAGGATTAGAACTAATATTTATATGCATTAGAATATGTTTAAAAGGAGAAATGAATGAGTGGTCTACATATTTAATACCAATTTGGAAGTAGTGTTTGAGTAGTATATCTACCTGTTCCTTCACATATCAAATTAAAAGTGTCGGCGTCCTACCGTAATTGAAAAAAAGTGCGAGCCGATTATTCAGACGGCTCACGCGTGCGTGCCCAAGGCATGCGTCAAAGATCTTGCAAACGTGCATCTTCCGAGTGCCATGTACAAATGGTCCCAAGTGAAATAAAATCAAAGGTGCTGTATATATATATGTGCTGATAATAGAGAAACATCGAACAAGTTCACCGTTGCATTATCCACACGTGGCTAAAAGTACAGGAATGTTCTGAGTAAAAGCATTGAGTGACACCCGTGTAGTTAGACGTAGAGAATATCTACTGGGTTATCGATTCAGTTTGGGCATTAGCCAAATTGTTTTAGTATTGAAAATACTAGGTGATTCGGTCGCTTTTACGGGATCTACCTCATGAAAAATAAAATCGTCAAGCGATGGATCTGAACAAGGCCAACAGTCGAAAGCTAATAGGTTTCTTACTAGGCCACAAGTAAATGTTACTAAACACATAATGGATAATTATTTGATGATTAAATAATGTCGATGCAATACTGCTCATAACACTCCTTTGAGTTTATTTGTTGTAGGTACTTTACATGAATGCTCGAATGGAGGCTTTCTAAATTTCAGCCCAAACCGTATTGCTCTACACTTTATCAAGCCGTATTCGCCATAAATGAATCGCGAAATTATAAAGCGAACGATTTAGAGATTTTAAGCACCGATGCCCGAAGATCGTTATAGAAATCCCGACTTGACACTAAATTCTCGTAAAAAGGTGGAATTTACGCAAAAGGCGATTTGCTAATGAATAATCATAGTTCGTCTTTTTATTCTGCATATAAACGTAAATTAGCTTGTGAAATAACCTTTCGGTATTGAATTTGATTTTAATATTTTTTATGAAATTCTGAATCGATATTAATCTAAAGATGGTTTTAAATGCATAGTCTTGATCACTCATTTCCCCCGAAAAGATTGTTTCTTCTTACTGCCAATTGCGCAGTAATTTGCAGGTCAATAGTTGAAACATTAAAGATCAATTTAATTGGACAACTTAGAATTCCAGTAACTGTGTTTCTTATTTTCAATGTTTTTTAAAGTTCCAAATCCCCTAAAAGTGACAATTTCGTAGATTTTAAAAGATGTATTCATTTATGCCAAAATTGAGATTGGATAATACATTTTGGCTTATCTCTGATAGAAACATTACCATTTTTATGGCAGCGATACAGTTTTAAATTTAGCAGAATCCTTTACTTCTTCGGCTCTAGGCCGTAGCGCTTCGGCGCTCCTGTTCTCATTGATTGCTACGCCACTAATTGCGATAATTATCATTAGGCTATGATTCAGCATTTAAAACTTTTTGTAAAACGTCTATGCATATGTTTCATATACACTTACAAACGCAACTAAAATCATTTTTTGCGGACATAAAACATGGACAAAGGGCGAGGCAGAAAAGGAAATGTTGGAAGCATTTAAGATGTGATGTAAATAGAAAAGGTTAAAAATGAGGAGATATTAGAAAACAAATGATACTATGGAAATCAAAAAGCAAAAGGAGAGATAATATGGTAGAATACCTTCTCGAGACATCAAGTAAAAGCCATATTAGAAGAAGAAACAATAAACGAGTACACATGAGGATTAAAACAAATGCGAAGATTGGTTAACACTAAGTAGAAGTGACGACCCCATGGTGATGATGAATAATAACGAATAGATACATACTGCACTAGGTACTATTAAAGACAAATTCTAGTTGCAACATCCTCTCTCTCCTTTACCCAGAAGTAATGTTTGAATTGAATGTCGCTTTATTCATGGTGAACGTAATTTCCTGCTTGTGTTACAAAGTAAAATAAACATCAAAATAGATAGATATTCACTTCTAAAAAAAATACTATTATTCTCTGTTTCTATGCAATACAGTAAGTAAGGAAAATACCACCAACGGCGCGGAAAACGCCATCTTTAGTACGATGCTACATTTTAGGATTACGTATGCTCCAACAATGTCCATTTACCATAATCGAATAAAATAATTCGAAGTGGTCTGTATTCTGTCGAAACGGCCAGACGCGGATCGCGATTTCGATCTTTTTGGATTTCATCAGCACGTCGCAGGCAGCTCCGACAGAACACAGACCAACTTTTACCTGCTGTCTTAACAGCGCGTTTTAGAAAATACCAAAAATGGCGCGGTAAACGCCATCTGTAGTACGATGCTACATTTTAGGATTACGTATGCTCTGACAAGGTCCATTTAAATATATGGATATCTACTTGCTGAAACGAATCCCGGCGTAGCTAACTTCAACGTGATAGGCACGTTACCATAATCGAATAAGCAAGTAAGCGTTGCAAATTATTAATGTAAAATGAAATAGACCAAGGTAGGCACGCTGTTTGGATGGTTTGATAATTTTTAATCTTATTCAATTGTTTTTGGTTTTAACTGTATATTCTTTGCATCTTAATTTACATTATCGTGCATATTGCAATTTGAATTTACAATACAATCGCAACCTATTCAATGTTTACCTGACTTTCATCGTTAAAATCATATTAGGGCCGTATTTTCCACTCATAACTTTTTTCATAGTACTTATCACATTTACCTGAAATGTAGTCATTTGCTGTAAAGTTTCGCATACTAGTTTCCAATTCTATCTCTATCTATCTTACATTGTTCTTCTCTTTCTCGATCATTTAAATATACATGCCTGAAATTTTCTAACGAGAGTTCATCAAAATTCATCAGTAAGCACGGTCCTCAATACAACGCAATTAGTTATTTAAGTTACAATAGTTGTGCATATTTTTAATTGTGAATAGTTTCGATCCTTTAATAATAAAACTAGTAAAAAAAAGGTGTAAGTTTTATTAAAGGAAAAATCATCAACTAACTGTACAATATTAAGTTGGCGTACAGCAGAAGCTGGTATAAGTTAAACACCGACTATCCTGCTTCAACAATCATTATGTGTAGACATAATTTTTATTATGTGACAGCATAATTTTAAAGCAATTTTATTTTTCATACCATAATAATAATTCAACGAATAAAATTTATGTGCCGGTAGGGGCATAATAAAAATTATTTCCATTAGAATTTTGTCTTGACAGTTGTAATAAAAAAATAATAATGGTTTTTATCTAATTATGAACCTGAATTTTAATTATGTGTATACATAATATCAGTTGATCGAATTAGAATTTTATATAGAAATGTATCATAAAAATTAATGATTTAAATTGTATTCATTGATTATTTTATATCACTGATTTATTATTATGTCAGAACATGATTTTAATCTGTTTAGGAACATTACTATTACGCCACGACATAATTATAATTCTATCATATCCAAGCCTCATAAAATTTCTATCGATTTCAGTTATATTAAAGCATAATAGAAATACATTTTGTTGAAATAATGGACTACAATAATTGTAATTTGTAAATTTTTATTATGTACCTAATTTTAATTCATGAATTTATTTTATGTACATACCTTTAATTGTTTTTTGTTATTTTTCACATTTAAATACATTTTTCGAATAACAATGTTTTAACATACACAGTGTGTCCCAAAAATAACCGAACTTTTTGGATATAGCATAAAATACACATTATGTTATCTTTGAAAGTTATTATTTATTCAAAATAGGTTCCATTAGACTCAATACAACGTTTGGAACGATCAACCAGCGCATGCATAGATTTTTTTATGTCATTTATAGGAATGTTCTTCAGCACCTCGGTTACAGCTGCTTGAATGGCTGGGATATCATCATAAAATGCTCCTTTCATCTTGGTTTTCAATTTTGGAAATAGGAAATAGTCACATGGTGATAAATCAGGCGAATACGGAGGGTGGTTGATGAGAGAAATCCGTTTTTTCATCAAAAATTCGTTAACTCTTTTGGTCTTGTGAGGTGGTGCATTATCGTGTAGTAAAAACAGCTGTTTTCCTGCTGGATATTCAGGTCTAACACGACCAATTCTTTTCCACAAACGATGTAAAACGCCCAAATAGTATTCTCCATTAACAGTTCGACCTTCTGGAACAAATTCCTTGTGGACAATACCCTTCGAATCATAAAAAGTAATCAACATTGTCTTGATTCGAGACTTCTGAAAACGCAATTTTTTTGGTTTTAGCTCGCCTTTGGACTTCCATTCAGCAGATTGACGCTTAGTTTCAGGGTCACTCATCACCAGTTATGATCGAATCAAGAAAGTCTGGATCGTTTTCAGCAGTTTTAACAATGTCTTTGCAATGCTCCACACGAGCGATTTTTTGGTCCTCATTTAATTCATGTGGAACAAAACGCGCACAGACCTTTCTTTTACCCAAATCTTCAGTTAAAATTCTCAAAATAGTGTTTTTACTCGTATTTAATTCCTCAGCCAACATTCTCGTAGTAAAATTTGCATCGATACCAATGATTTCACGGACTTTTTCCAATAATTCAGCACGATTACTAGCTTCTGGACGACCTGGCCTTAGGTCGTCATTTAAATCCTCACGACCATTTTTAAATCGTGTAAACCACGTATAAACTTGAGTACGACTCATACAATCATCACCATAAACTTTTTTCATCATTTCGTATGTCTCAGCGAATTTCTTTTCAAGTTTAAGACAAAATTTTATATTTTCTCCTTGTTCCATTTTTGTTTTGTAACATTAGCACACTTTTTCTTTTATTGAAATGGCTGTAACTTTGACATCTGTCATCTGATTTAAATGAATTTTGCTGCGTTTGAAAGAGGATGAATGTATCTTTTTAATGCTGCAAATTTGCAATAGATGGCACTGCATGTTGTATGATTTAAATATAAAGTTCGGTTATTTTTGGGACACACTGTGTAATTGCCTTGGAATAAGGAGATTTTACATAACTCGTCGATACA
>NW_020440688.1:92377-101186 GCF_000699045.2 Agrilus planipennis | reverse complement strand
TACGTACGTACGTACGTACGTACGTACGTACATACACACATCATCAAAAAAATTGGCTAGCATGCTACTAATATGTTAAAACGTGGAAATATAATGAAAATTCCGATTTCACTTTTCGACCCAATTACAATAACTTCCTAATGGGAAGTTAATAAAATACAAAAGCGGTACGAATTGGGCTACTTTCCCCTACAATACTGAGTTTCGATTCAACTCGAGTATCGGTTTATCTTTAAAAAAAAATTTTGCTATTTGCGACAAATTTCATGCATGCGCCTAATGAGACTTTTTATGTTTAATTTGAAGAACAGGCAGGGGATGCAAAAGATTCAGGCTCGTGCTTTCAGAGGAGTTTTATATGAGTCTGAAACAGGTCGAAAGTCATTAAAGTCGACGGATGAATGCAGACGTTTGGAATTATTGGAGCAAATCGCTTTCAGCGAGAACAGATTGCCAAGACCCTTAAACTCGGCGGTTTCACCCTCTACCAGTATGTCGGATGCGGCAGAGCAGGATCTGCTTGCTGTCATGCTCGCCGTTTTCACCTGTTCCACAACACATCCATGTATAAACTGCACCCCTGCTGCTACCTACAGCACTAGCTCCGAGAACGGGCACGTGCTTATCGAAAATCAATATCTATTGCGCTGCTCTACCCATTGAATCATTGACTCGCTAAGCCATGCTCTCTTCGAATGTGAATCGCTCCATTTGAAAGGTGCGGGATGAATTCTAAAAAAGCGTAGCCAATGAACCAGACAGTAAATCAGTAATTCTCTTCTTGGATATGCTTTAAATAACTTTACACTCTCCTTAATGTTCCTCGATTTTTCTTTAATTTATAAGCATTATAAAGTTAAAAATTATATTCAGGATTTACCGTATTAGGCACTTCCAAATCACGGTGCTCTACTTATTTTTAGGACAACATCCTTCAAGAAACTAATAGAACATTATCAAATCGCTCACACATCTATTCATCTGCCAAAGTAATTTTGTTAGAAGTATCTGTATTCATAAATTTGAAACTCAACGTTCAATAAACTACGAGGGTGGATTGATAAGTTTCCGGCCTAACCAAGAGATGACGCCACTAGGCCTACCTTGAGGTGACATTCTATAGTACCATCCTTGGATAGCTTGTAGCTATAGTTTCAGCCCGATCTCCTTGCTAGTGTAGGTTTGACAGCACGCTGAACAAGACGCCTCTGTGGTTTTCGTAAAAATGGAAAAGCAGGAAAATCGTGCTGTCATCAAATACTTTTATTTGAAGGGGTTAACGCCGAAGGAAATTAAAAAAGAGATGGACTCAACACTGGGGACATCCTCCCCGTCATATTCAACCGTTAAGCAGTGGGTTTCCGAGTTTAAAAAGGGTCGTGTGAGCACCTCTGATGGGCCTCGCTCAGGACGCCCCGTTGAGGTCACAACTCCAGATATGATCGAAAAAATTCATCAAATAGTGCTGGGAGACCGCAGATTGAAAGTGCGTGAGATAGCTGAGACCTGTAAGATGTCATATGAACGTGTGCAACATATTTTGCACCAACATTTGCATATGGAAAAGCTCTGTGCAAGATGGGTGCCGCGTTTGCTAACAGTCGACCAAAAATTGATTCGAAAAAACATTTCTACCGCAAATTTGTCATTGTATAAGCGTAATCCAAGCGAATTTTTGCGTCGATTCGTAACCGTTGACGAAACGTGGGTCCACCACTACACTCCTGAAACCAAAGAACAGTCTAAACAGTGGATTGGACCAGGGGAACCAACTCCAAAGAAGGCAAAAACAATTTTTTCGGCGAACAAGGTTATGGCTACTGTTTTTTGGGATGCAAGAGGTATTATATACATTGATTACCTTGCAAAGGGTAATACTATCACTGGTCAATACTACGCAGACTTATTGCAACGTTTGAGCCACGAGGTGAAAATTAAACGACCTCATCTGGCGAAGAAAAAAATCTTGTTTCATCACGATAACGCACCAGCGCACACGTCAATCGTTGCGACGGCTAAAATCAACGATCTAAAGTTTGAATTGATGCCGCACCCTCCTTACTCTCCAGACCTAGCCCCGAGTGACTATTTTCTGTTCCCTAATCTCAAAAAATGGCTTGGCGGTAAGAGATTTGCGGACAATGAAGAAGTAATCGAAGCTGTAAATGGTTATTTTGAGGAGCTTGACGAATCAGTCTATAGAGATGGCATTAATAGACTGGAACACCGCTATGAGAAATGTATCAGCCTTGGAGGAGATTATGTTGAGAAATAAAAAAAAAAAATTTTTAAAAACCTTGTTTTTCTTGGTCAGGCCGGAAACTTATCAATCCACCCTCGTATATTAAGTAAAAAGTAGGAACAACTGAAAGGTATATATGTTAACATTTTAAAGGGGCTAATAAAGTAGATAGACACTAAAAAAAAGTAACCTTGCATGTCGGGTGCGACTTCACCTTAAGTGCTAAGGAATCTAGAAATACAATTTTTTCATATGTTCTAATGATATAAATGTCCTATAAAGTATGCAAAAGGACATAAAATTCGTATCCCTGAAATTACGGAAATTAAAACATTGAAAAAATCAGGTTTTAGAAACTTACGGAAATTTTATAAATTTATAGTGATAGGAATACTACGTGCACTATTAAGAGTTTGATTCTACAATCCCTATCCACGCCACATGATTACTAACCCTTAATTTCAGCCACATTGTCCGTAAGTAGCTGGCCAATATTCTATGTAATCCCTAATCTTAAGGAATATCGTAACTACATTTGATACAAAACATAGTGATCTAACAATTATTATAGCGAAGTGATAATGCCAACGCGGGAGTGATTCCTCCCCATTAATACTTATTTTGAATTTAAAACTTAAACGGTTATTTCTCTTACTAATCGGTTGGCAGCTTTAAGGACAAAACTGCAAGGTTGCCGCTACGTTTGCGTTTTGACATTTATGTTTTTTGTTGTGTTTGATCTCTTAACTGAGGATTACAGACCCATCAGATATTCACTGCTTTCTGTGAACTTTTAGATTGTAACGAGTAAATTTAGTAAATTAATTTTTCTTTGAAACACGCTGCTACCATTCTAAGCGCTGAGCGTAAGTAGGAGGGAGCGCGTAGCCCATCAGATTCACACTTGGCCAAGTGACCTCGTCCATAGTAAATTCTCTTCAGTATATTTAAGTGATGGTTAACTAGTTAGATTTTCCTTTACTGCAGATATATTAAATTAACTTTTTTGCTGCAATAAACTTTTGTTGGTAGTGCGTCAGCTCCTTTGCCTTTTTTTGATTAGCTGCGTAAGTTGTGTGCGTGTGTATGTATGAATACATGAGAACAGTGCATGTCTCAAGGTAAGTGTTTCTTTTTGGGTTGTATGTGTTGCATGGTCCTATCGCGAATAATTACTTTTTGTGTCGCGATTGGACTACACTGTAACTGCCCTTTGTTCTCCCCTGAGATTCAATTATTGATAGCGTTTTCTTTTTTGAGAATTTAGTGTCGAGTAGTTAGATAAAAACGTTTTATTTTTATTATAGCAGAGAATAGAATTAAACACTTTTATTGTTTTTTGGAATGGTATATTGGAGATAATTATTCATAAAAATTTTTATTATCAAATATTCATAACTACATATTGAATGACACTGTTTATATAATATGCGCTTATTTTTCATCTAATTATCCAGTCGGTAACCTAATTCGTCTAGTTTCCGAAAAGAATTATTATCCATTTATTTATGATGTTTAAATAATAGTTAAAAGTAGGCGTAGAAAAAAAGGCTATTACGACGGGTGATAATATTTTTATAAAAGTTTTTCGGTTAAGTTGCCGTGGTCTAATTTGCGTTGAAATATCAGACGTTTCGACTTCAGCTGCGGAAGAAGAATCATTGTCCTCAGCAAAAAGAAGTAATAAAAACGTTGACGAACCCAAGAAAATAATCTTTGACCAACCACACCTAAAACAGGAGCTGGAACATCTGCAAACAGCACTGCCGAACAGTTACGATAGGAGGGAAATAAAAAGAGCGATACACCAAAATCGGTAAAATACCTTGAAACAGAAAAAAACGCTCAAACTTTTTTTATATATATATGTTAAAGGAATCACCGATCGAATTGGGAAAGTTCTGAAACAACACCATATCAAAACAATATATGTACACCCCTACAAGAGAGATAAGAGAAACCCTACGTACTACCAAAGATACCTTAGACAGCTGTCAAAGATTAACTGAACGTTGAATATGATCGAACTTGTCGGTATAACATAACGCCACAAAAAAATCCAAAATCGAATATACGTAATCAGCGGTAATTCAAAATTCGCGATACTTTTTGAATTTCCTGTATTTGCGAAAAGTACTACTACGAATATTGCGAAACAGAAACTTACCATCCGACTGGGCTAAGTGTTACCGTTTATGGCGAAAAGAAATCTGCCGTAATCCTGAAAACATAAAAATACTGACCACGTCAACACCATCTTATGTCCGTTTACATCGGGAGATAATAGAAATTCACATAAATAAACTCAGTTTTAACAAAACGGAAGAGGGAATTAAACCCGAACGGTAAATAGTTACAGACACGTCCACATCCCACGCATCGTTAATTCAACTGTTATTAGGTAAAATTATACCTTACGAAACCCTTGGCTAGTATTTGAAATACTTCAGTAGTAGAAAATACCCACCAGATGGCGATACAGTGTTTGTATTTGAATATAACAGGTTTATATTATTATTGTTTGATGTTTCCAGAACAAATACTATCACGTGTGAATTATCTCAACGCTACACCGTAAAACTTGTGTGCTTATATGCTTGCATAAGAGCAATGTTCTTTTATAATTTATTCCAGTGAAACCTGGGTGCGATATAGGACGAAATTGCTTTTTTATACTTAAGTAAATTCCTACAAATAAAATAATGCTGTCCGCCAAAGCAGAAGAAATAGTTCAGAAACAGTATGTGGATACATTGCAAATGCAATTGGGGGAATAATTTTGGCATTAACTTATCTATTTACAAACCCGTTCATTATCTTATTCATTATCGAACCATTTTTTATTTCCATATTGAAGAAAATCAAAGTATATTTTTCCATGTGACTTCTAAAAATTAGAATTAGGCCTATCTAAACAGACCTAGAAGAAGTTCCGCCAACGGATACTCATTATTTTGATTGTACACTTGATTGTATTATATGGTGATAGTGGGATACATGACACGTCAATAAATGCAATTCGGCGTGAAAATTCACCGAACTTGTACTGAAATATATAGAAACACTCAAAATACGTCAATTGGTATTATTTTCGATTGATTAGTTGTAAACTACGTTCATTTCTTTAATTTGTTTTTCTTCCATATCATACGGAAAATTAACGGAACTTTTTCTTCCCTTTTTTTATAAAGTAGAATCTGTATGTTTCATATTAATTATAATAGATGTAATTCAACTCTTTTTCCTAATATCTATTTTTCTGCCTTGGCAAAGTTCCGTTCTTTCATGTTTTTATCAGTATTACATGAATTTTGAATGAAATTCCCAGCTTATTAATTAAAACAGGTGGCTTGATAATCGATAAAGAGCTAAAAATACAATCTAAATTTATATCCGATATTGGTGAGTTCAAGGAGCATTAACAAAAATTATCAATTCCACAATAACTGCCTAATGAGGGCATGTCAAAATAGTTATCTAAATTAATTTTACTTAGTGATAACAGGAATATTCTAATGTACATAACTAACAAATGAAATGCAACGAATTTAACACTCGTCATCATTATCATCAGGTCGTCGCTCCTAAGACTGGTTGGACACCTCCACCCTTTCCTACCCTATCCTGAGCTAATCATCGCATTTCCCTAAAACTAGAACATCCCACATCCTTAACTATTTGCGAACAGTAATCTAATCTACATCTACCTCTATTCCTCTTAACTCCTGTTTCTCCCTCTAATATGCCTCTGACTAGACCATTATGCCTGAGAATTTGTGCTACCAACCTATTTCGCCTATTCCTTGTAGACTTCCGTAGAGTCCTCTGTTCACCTATTCTTTCTAATACCTCTTCTCTATCCGCGGTATCCTCCTCATTCGATTGTAACACCACATTTTGAACGCTTCTAACCTTTTCTTTCCTGCCGCGCCCACCGTCCATGTTTCGCACCCGTATAATGCCACGCTCCAAACATACACCTTTAACAATCTTTTCCGAATTTCTAAATTAACCGTTCGCGAACATAGAAGCAACTTCTTTTTAATGAAGGTGAATCGACCCTGCGCTATCCTCTGCTTTGTTATCTGACTTCCTAAATACCGAAAATCAGCCACTTCTACTGCTTTTTCAATACCACCTCCACTTGTATTACAAACAAAAATGTACTCTGTGCTACCACAACTAATACTAACTGGCTAGATACATTTCTCTCTATTTAAATAATTTTTTACTACTGTTTTCTTTTCAGAAAATCACTCTAAATGTTACGGCTATAATTTTTTTCCGAAAATTGGTATGCCTAGATATCAGCTACTAGCCAGATATAATGACTGCTCTTTTTATTCTTATAGTGATATTTGTCATAAATGTTATTCGGAAATGTTCCCAGATATACCAGCTTTTTCAATACTAATACAAATACCAGCATGTAAAAAATTGAATTGATGATTCTAACCACTGAAGATATTTCAATACTTCTTTCAGTATCTAATGAAATATTGAATATATGCTTAAAGCGTTTTGTTAATATCACCATTTGGCAACTGTACAGCATAATTACGGAACAAACTTCTCCTTGCGTTCGTCTGCTTTTTATTCCTTACCATTTTTCTTTCTCTTTATTTGTTCGAGTTACGATCGAATGTTGCCAATAGCATTATCCTTATTGGGCCCTTTCTACATTTCATTTGTATTGATTTCAATCTGTGTGCCAAATGCAAAAAATGCAAGTTGTGCGTGTAAAATACCAATGTCTCCTTTATGAAGGTAATTTCTAATAGAACTTCTAATATTCTCAAGAAAGCATAGTAGCATTCTTTAGTTTAGAATTTTAACGAATAATAAGACATATTTCAAAAGAACGTCTACCAATTTTTTAAAAAAATTGGATGCTGCATATATATATATATTGTCGGACCTTTAAAAATTGAGTTTATGATCATTTATTTATATTATATAATACAAAAACTTCACAGGAATAAGTATTTTAACAAATGTTCCGTGTATGTTAAAGTTAATTTCCTTACTGTATTGATTAATGTAGAGGATAGTCCAAAAATCTAGATGGATATGGTCTAGATACTTGAAAGTGTATAGGGTCTCTGGTGTTTACGGATTATCTTGTAGAATGGTATGAATGTTTTGAATGTATTTCATATCTAAATAGATATTTAGAATTTTATCAAAATTAAAAACGCCATTTTTAAAGGTAGTATCTAACTCTGGGATGTTCATTAATTTTCTGAAATGATTTGAATCCCAAATATTGAAATTACAACCAATCAGCATCTCAGAATCCTATTTTGTACTTTTCCGTAAAAATACCATAGTGTCTCGCTCACAATTGAAAAATTACCATGTAAAAATAAGAATTCTTATGCTTTCTAGTAAAGTTTATAAGCCTCTCTTACAAACATTATTGGACTAAATTGAGTTTTCTCAATACATACTCTTGCACCCACTTTATACCGACAAGCATGGTAATTTTTACTAGGATTTTTCTCTCCGTGTATGGACTTTATAATAATAAGGCCTCCAATTGCATGAAACAGAAAGCTGAGATCTAAGGAGGAAATAGTCAACGGACTAGTAGCACTGCCTATGTATGAGACCAATAAGTTTGGAAGTTTTATTTATTAATATTACAGAACATTTATTTAAGTTGGAATGAAGACCATTTATTGAATTCCAATGGTTCAATTTGTCAAGATCATATAGAAGGCTAACTTTCTTTCCCAATATTGTACTCTCTCTAAAGATATTTAGATATATAAAGTTACATCAAATTAGTTTTACTAAATTCTGGGAACATGGTGCTATTAATAATTATAATTTAGAATCAGTTTAAACTATAATTTTACCCGTTCTTTGGGTAATCGAATCGAAACTTGTTGAAGTAAGATTTAAATAAGATCACATTTCCAAGTATGATGCAAAAACAAGACAAGACTTGAATTTTCACTGGTTTCCGTTAACAAAATCGATGTCTCGAAATTGCCTTATTTTTTCGCCTTGCGGCAGCTCTATTTCTTATTCTTTTAATTTCTTACTTATAACTATAACGTTCAGTTTGGCAAGTAGGTTCTTTGTCTAACAACCGAAACAGTACAGATAGGATTAGAGATCGGCGTATGGCAATATACGGTCAATAATTTGGCATTTATTGACGGTGTACAGTGGTGCCCGGTAATTTTAATAAATTGAAATGAAAAAATAACTGTTTTAATTTAACTTTATTGAACGATAGTTTTATACGTCCGCAATGTTTTGTATTTTCATCAAGACTTTTTTACCCCCGCGTCTGTCGGTTCGTCTGTATTTATATTAACAGACCTATATGCTTGTACACCCTTTTCAGGCATACCTTCTCACGCTTTCTTTACTATTATTTCAAACTGTTCCTGCACCGAAAACCATACCAAATAACATCATCACCCGATTTTAGGAAAGGGTTTATTTCCCCCGTTCCCTCAAGAATTCTTTCTGGATTCACTCCAGTATGTATCCTCTAGTTCAGTGTTTCCCAACCTTTTTTTCTTCGCGAACCAAAAGAAAGGTCCGAAAAAA
>NW_020440688.1:90427-92099 GCF_000699045.2 Agrilus planipennis | reverse complement strand
TTGGAAAAAATTGCGTAAATTATGTGTAAATTCAATTTAAAACAAAAAAGAATTTTTTCTATGTTAATTAAATGGGAAACTAAAATAAAATAGCTACTCCTTGAATTTGAGCTATAGGGCTCATGTTTGGCGAGGATTTTTTTTATATCAAATAGAAACATTTGAGGGGGTAAGAGTTTGAAAAAAAAAATTAAAGATTTTGTTTGAAGCACCCTAATATATAGGTATATTTATTTGCATTTTTATGTCGATTTATATTTTGTTTACTTACCTTGTGTCTTTCTTTTTACTTAATATTTTTTTGAAGAAATACTTAAAAATTGCCGTCCTTCATCTTACATCTTAGTTCATTTCTATAGATATAACAGTTTCACGTTACAAAAAAAAACATTTTTTGTACGTTAAGTACATTTCTATAGAACGTTCAATACACAAGGATCAATTTGCATTTGTCCGAATTTATTTTAAGTTACATTGAGTGGTACCATACTTTAACTGTTAGACACATATATCTTGCTATCAGATCTAATTTGAAAATAGTATTACGTAAGAATTTAAATACGTCTTTAATGATCAGTCAATATATCAGTTGCATTAGTGTTTTGTAAGATTTATAATTTCTTCTTCCATGCGAGTTGTTTTATCATTGAGGGATATTTTTTTACTATTATGTTAAACGGTTCCTGCGCCGAAAATCATATCAAATAACATCATCATCCGATTTTAGGAAAGGGTTTATTTCGCCTGTTCCCTCAAGAATTCTTTGTGGATTCACTCCAGTATGTAACCTCTAGTTAAATAGCAAATCAGTTAGTACAATGAGTAGTTATTAATTGGAAACAAATTAACAGAAAATAACTTCATCTTGGATATACAAGTTTTACTTATACTTAGCCTTTTTCAATCGAGGAATCGATTGTGATTCATTTATTGTTTTAATTTTTGATTACTAATTGATAAGGTTGAATTGAAATATTAAACAGGAATACTTGTACATATAAAAGTCTTTAGAATAAAACGGAAGTATACATCGCATAGAGAGAAGAGAAAATGATAAGGAAAAACATAAAAGATGCCAATAGGAACGATATAAAAACGGTAAAAATAGCAACCATAACCACGCATACAAAGAAATGTATGCAGTTGATAGCAGCACACTTAAAAGCAGACCAAAATTTAATTGCAATATTCAGATATAAAAATGAAGAGAGAGGCAATAAATTGTAGAAGATGTAACAAGGAAGAAGGTAGAGATTTTGCATGGGTAATGCATGAACCTTGGGATAGAAGTTTGTAGTAAAGTGATAAAGCATTAATGGGGTAAATGTCTAGATGGGAGTGGGGGTGGGTGGAATCGAAAGAGGAGGTCTCCCCCACCACTGTACCATAAAAAGTTCGTGGCGGTCTTACCACCATAAAAAGTTATGGGGGTCAGATGATGGAGGTAGGAGGGATCGAAAGAGGGTGGTCACCTGAGTAAAACCCCATAAACAATTTGCGGCGGTTTCACCCCCGTACTATGGGGGTTTAAAATTGATTATTTTGACAATTTTCATACACTATAGTTCAAATAAAATTCAATAAAAGAATTATTTTCAAGCGGGTGGAGGTGGGGGATCGAAAGAGGGTGGTCACTTGAACAAAACCCGATAACCTAACCTAACCTAACCTA
>NW_020440688.1:64937-84600 GCF_000699045.2 Agrilus planipennis | reverse complement strand
GGGATATTTATGAGAGAAGAATTATACAAGAGTGAATATCTAAAAAGGTTTTATTTGAAAACTTGCGAATCGACAAAGTTTTCAAGGAATTCGAATTGTTTGCGTAAAAGAAAAACTCAATTTAAATGATGTAAATTATAGATATTTTAATACTGCTGTTTAAATAAACGATATTGCTGATTAAAATTAGCGCACCATTGGAAAGTAAAATAGAAACTGCTATCACGAGTTTTTTTATTTACGTTGAAGTGTTCAATACAACGTATGCTGTACCAAACATAAAAAACAAATTACATGAAAAATATATTTAATTTCCAATGTGTTTCCCTCTAATTATTAAACTCAATGGGAATTTGCACCAACGTTTGTACCACGTATATAAAATTGCTCAACTGGGCCATTTTGAATTAGAAATTGTAACTGAATAATTATTATAAGTAAGTAATTTGTAAATTGCTATGGTGTAGACCAACTTGTAGAATGAAATGAAATAAAAAACAGCAGAAAATGAGTTAAGAGAAGCAGAATAAGGTGACTGACCGAAATTGAATTACTGGTCACAAATGGTTATAGATATAGGTTGCTCCAATTTTCGAAAAATTCGAAGGTTAGTACAAGATAGGAAGAAGCTGAGGTGCGTGATCAAATACTCTTCAGGCTGAAGACCTTATGATGATGACATGAAATGTTAATACTAATTAAATCGTTAATCAGTAAGGGTATAATAAACTCGCGTTGCGCTCGTTAACGTAGAAGGGCGTGTATTGAAACAATCAAACATTCAAATTATCCTCAGTTTCATATAAATATAAATAAAGAATTTACGAATTTTGTTACATTTTTCGTCGTCATCATAAGATCCTCACTCCTACGACTGATTGAACACGCAGCTCCATTATTTCCTACCCTGAGCTAATCTTCCCATTTGCCTAATATTAGAACATCTGTCACCATTTATGAAAATGTAATCTAATCTAAATTTACCTCTGCCTTCCGTAACATCTGTTTCTACTTCTAATATGTCTTTAACTAGCCCTTCAAGTATTAAAAGGTGCCTTACTTCTTATTTACTTTCATTGTACGCTCTCATTCTTAACCTTCTGGTTCATTTCCTAAATCGCATATTAAATTTATTCTTATTAATCTCCTATTATCCAACACAAAACCCTGTTCTTACCTCCATGCTTTCAACATTGCATAGAAAAAAGTATATAGGTAAATTATTATGAAAAATCAACGGAAACTCGCATATTTCTGGAGAGTGCGTTTAGTGCTTAAACAGCCATTGACATAATTCGTACTTTCGCTTGAATATTGTTTAGTCAGTCCTTTTATTAATAGTGCATAATATGCATGTAACCAATTTATAGTAGATGTAATTAATTAAAGTTTGTAGACTGTAAACTTTACGTAGAAAATGTAGACTTTGAACAATCATAAAAAGTAGGATTAGGGGTGATAAACTGAAAAAAGGTTTCCTTCTTACAGAAGTAAGATGAAATATTTATTCTTCATTGTCAATCCGTCTTAAGCTTGTAATAAGGATAATACAAAAGTTGCAAAATGTATCTAATACTGACGTAAATTTTATGTAAATACGTACAATTTTATTATTTTTAAAAGGTAAATGTGGTGGAAAGTCGGCGTAATTCCAGCAACGTCTGAGTATCCTTGCTTCACAGAATCCCGACATTTATCGGCTTTCAAACTGAAGCACCTGTTGATATCCGCTGCTGTCACCAAAGCCGCTTCGTATGCCATTAACGAACGCGTGCACACGTACTGACCGAATGAGTCCGGGGATGAAGGCTACAAACAGGAAAAGGGCTATGTCCCGAATTATTAATGAACGCTATTTTAAAATTGGGATTATTCAGAACAACTGCGGCATGTACCATATGAAATCCGCTCTTTAAACTAACCGATTTAGAAATGAATTGATTGGAAACCTTATTGGCGACAGCTTTTAGAATAATCGTTTCTATTCCATTAGTTTCAAATAATCGTTGAATGAATCTTTCCAAATCTTTAAATTTTGTTCTTTATAGAAACAAAATATTAGTTTTTATAGTTTTATGTTTCGCAAAATAAGTGTCAAATTTAAGGAATTGATAAATCGAATTATTGACTGAAAAAGTACTATCACTATTACATAAATTAATTTATTAGCACCTTCAGCAATGTCGAAAAGTAACTAAAAAGTTAGAAAAATGTAAAATACATAATTGATATTGTTGAGTCGTATTATTCATTTTCTTAGTTGTATACTTTTTCGACATTTATTTTTATAATTCTAGTAGAATGGTTATTTTCGTATTATTATACTATTTTCAAAAGGATACATTTTACAGCAGTTACTTGGGAATTGCAGTTTGCCGACCTTCTAAGTTCAACAAATTTTATTGACCATTGTGTCGAGTGTCAATTCTAATATTCAGTTGCTTCTATTCAAACACGAACACCCCAATAAAGTTCAATTGGGTTTCCTCTTGGGTCTGTTTCCCAGAAGTCAAGGCAAACGGCAAACTTCCGAAGACGCGTTGCACGTGTGTCGGTACCCTAAGTACCGGTTAATGCCCTTCTGGTACTCCCACTATCTTTCAACCCCTCTGTATCCCTGTCTTCCTTTCATAACAAATCACGATATTCTACTTTTTCTCTAGCCAATCAACCTTTTCCAATTTGAATTTAATTCCACCCCAAACTATTTCCTCCACTTTTCTATTTTTTCGAATTTCAGGAGTTCAGTCATTCTTTCGGACAGTTGCAATTTGGCCTTCAATTCAATCATTCGCTCTTTTCGTTCGTGTTAGATTTTCATTCATTCCAATTATACAGTCCACTCTCTACATAAGTTAAGTTTTTTGTTGTTAAGTTGTTTTGTTAGTGTTTGTTAATCCTTAGTTGTGTTTTAAATATCTCAACAAATTACATTTGCGTAATTCCTAAAAATTGGCCCCTACAATAATACAAATAAAAGTCGTCAAACTACGGCGACAACAGATATAAATCTAACAAGAAATCAGAAATCGAATCTTCGTTCGGTTATATTAACGTAATAAAAAAAATTAAAAGTAAAACAAATTGTTAAATTACGCCTTGATTTAAGAGTACACTAAACAAAAAAAATATATAAATGTTGATATATTGACATAATTCTAAGGAATACACTACCAGAAAATTAAGTGCCTCAAATCCATATACAGGATTAAATACTTTTATCTTTTCTAGAATCTTCCAGTGTATTGTTCATTCGTAAACTTAAAAATTTTCTTTTTCTATTAGGACATCCGATCAATGAATCTATAAACACTTTTATTAAGAAGAAATGATCCACCATTTTATGTCAAAATAAAGTTTATAAAATAAAAGTGACACGTGCAACTCAGTACACGTGAAAGAAGTGAAACTTCTTTGGCGATCTCTATACCTTTACAACGAATAAGTAGTGATTGGTGAAAGAAAAAGAGAGTACGAGAATTTTCAGGATTTATGTTTTCCAACATATTTTATCTTTAGTCCACCTAAGGAGTATTACATTAATATGTTTTTATGTAATTCAATAACACAAAATTGGTCAAAGTTTCACTTCAAAAATAAATAACCCGTCATCTTGGGAAGCACGCCATACTCAACTGATAAAGAAGCTACCTGGTTTATTGTGCTCATCAAGCCTTTTACCACACAAGTGAGTTATGCAAAAATACATGTATGTGAAGTCCACTATATTGAACTTATAATCATAACAAGTTGTTTTTTTTACAAGCCCACCCAAATCAGAATTGTATATAATTTCAGCCTATTTCCAACTTATTCGAAATTATCCGCGTTGCGGGCAGACAGACAACAAAGCGGTTTAGTGTCCGCTCAATTGAATGGAACTCTATTTGACCATAAACAAAAACCATTGCACATAATCGTCACGTCTTTGATGTAAATGACGTCATGTATGTTAGTGCCATCAAATCCTCTCTAAATATACAAGTTATGCGAAAAATAGACAAGTTACGTTAACCTCTTCTGAATGTTTATAAAAATTAAGTCCATCATTACATTTATTCTATAAAGAACAATTTTTTACTAGTATTTATTGAGATAGTTTAGCGTCAAACATTTAAAATGATCAAAAACACAACAAACTAGAGATATGCACGATTATACTTACGGTTTATGTTTGACAACATATATCACCGAAATTGATGCGCAGTCGCTTATCGCGCAGCAAACCATTGTGTTTTCTCTCTTTTATTAGTGATTATGCTTTATAGACCTATTCAGCTAATTGCTTGGTACGTTAGCAGCAATTTAGCAAATTTAATTTCTAGTACTTTAGCGTCTTGTAATGTTAACATTAATAAAAATACTAACTAATAAAACACTACTTTTTTTTAACAATAGAGAATGATAGGAAACCAAGGTATGTACAAGATAAGGAATTGAAATAATATTTGAAGTGATACAAATATAAATTTAAAGGAATATTAAAGGAAGCTTAAGAAATAATATTAAATATTTACAAAAAATACATTTTTCCGCCACAGTACTGTAACTTTCTGTAACGTCAATTACTTGACATGTTGTATTTCGAGTAAATACATTGAAGGTACTTACGATTTTTGGCCATGCAGATTAAACCATATTTAAGTAATAAAAGGCCTTAAAAGCTTAAAACAAAATTAACATTTTTCCGTTAAATTCGTTTAAGGAATTTGTTTACATCAAGATATTTGCAATTTAAAATTACTTCTAAGGGGGTAAAATAGATAAAATAGAGAAGATTGTGAGGAGATTTGAGAAAAGCGACAGAAAGAGGGAAATAACTGAATTTCTGATAAACGCTTTTGGAATCAAGCGTAAAAGTAGCTAATCGTAAGTTTAACGACCTCCTTAAAGCGGACGTATCGGTTTTGCTACATAACTTTAGCTTCCCCTAATTTTACAGTGTTGCTGATTCAGTGTCTCTCGACAAATTTCACTACGTAATTTTGCAAATGGAGATATCAAAAATGTTGGAAAAGTTAATTGCCTTTTTGAGAAGAAATAAAGAGATGATTAATACTACTTTTCTCCAAATAATTTTTTGTTATCCATGTCACTATTTAATTTTTTTTAAATTCTGGAGAACGGATTTTTACCCAACTGTTTGACAATAAGGAGAGGGTTATTACTTGACACACAAGCCTACGTATTTGTTCGACGAAGCTAATAGATATTCTACAAGTTTGTACGTCCTGATTATTTGCAATAATTATTTAACGTTTTAAGGTAACAATGTGATCATTTGTTTATTTTTATAAAACCTGAGTCATATATGGTTGTGTATGTGTATTTAGATGTCACATCTTGTTGTGTACCTGGGTGCATCAGTAATTATACTGGAAAAATCAAAATGTAAAGCTACAGAGAGTACCTTTTTATTTCCTCACAAAGAAATTATAAAAATATTNCCACCTGTTGGGAATCACTGCTCCAGTTAAATAGCAAATCAGTTAGTACAATGAGTAGTGATTAGTTGGAAACAAATTAACAGAAAATAACTTCACCTTCGATATACAAGTTTTACTAACACTTAGCCTTTTTCAATCGAGGAATCGATTGTGATTCATTTATTGTTTTAATTTTTGATTACTAATTGATAAGGTTGAATTGAAGTATTAAACAGAAATAAAACGAAAATGTACATCGCATCGAGAAAAGAGAAAATGATAAGGACAAACATAAAAGATGCCAATAGGAACGATATAGAAACGGTAAAAATAGCAGACATAACCACACATACAAAGAAATGTATGCAGTTGATAGCAGCCTACTTAAATGCAGAACAAAATTTAATTGCAATATTCAGATATAAAAATGAAGAGAGAGGCAATAAATTGTAGAAGATGTAACAAGGAAGAAGGTAGAGATTTTGCATGGGTAATGCATGAACCTTGGGATAGAAGTTTGTAGTAAAGTGATAAAGCATTAATGGGGTAAATGTCTAGATGGGAGTGGGGGTGGGTGGAATCGAAAGAGGAGGTCTCCCCCACCACTGTACCATAAAAAGTTCGTGGCGGTCTTACCACCATAAAAAGTTATGGGGGTCAGATGATGGAGGTAGGAGGGATCGAAAGAGGGTGGTCACCTGAGTAAAACCCCATAAACAATTTGCGGCGGTTTCACCCCCGTACTATGGGGGTTTAAAATTGATTATTTTGACAATTTTCATACACTATAGTTCAAATAAAATTCAATAAAAGAATTATTTTCAAGCGGGTGGAGGTGGGGGATCGAAAGAGGGTGGTCACTTGAACAAAACCCNATCATCTAGACCTTTACCATTAATGGTAATTTTTTTAACAAATAGAAGAGATTATTAAGAAAACAACTAAAATTATAAATTAATGTTATTAAATTTTGATCTACTTTACTAAATTTGGCAACAGCGCTTCGGCTTCAACGTCAATGATGATGCGGCGGATCAAATTACAGCAGTAAACCCGAAGAAAACGACAAAGACGTAGAGGAATGATGCGAAACTAACGCTGAAAGGTTGAGATAAATTGTTCGCTATTTGAAAAGATTCGACCGAAGTTATAATAACGTATTCGTAGAGCGTTCTCGATCATCTCATCAGAATCATTTTTTTCTCTCTTTTCTCTCTCGTGCCTCATAAATCATCATTGCTGCAAGCAAAAAAACTTTAAGTTCCGATTAAATTCAGTAATAAATTTGAGATTTGTGCATTCAATCAGAAACAGAAATTAATGGTAAAAATAATTGTTTATCGATGAACCGTATGTCTACTTACGTTTCATTTGTAATTGTACAGGCTGATATTAAATGATTGTTGAAATCACAAACAACAACTTACATAAATTACAAGGAGAATGATTCGAGCTAAAAAAAATATTGGTATTAAAATTCCATAATTTGTTAAGTAATATTAAATGCTCGTTGGTAATATATATCTGATGTTCAACAATTGTAATTCGTTTTCTATTTTAAAAAATTTCAAATTAGCAATACATCCAAGTATGGGCAATGTATCACCACCTGGTCTGTATTTGTTCCTTTAGAAATAATTCAATTTGTCCAACATAATCGACGATGGAATTTGCATACTTTCTCCTTCTTGATATCTACCTATTTGCTTTTCTACCAATATTTTATTTATTATTTGTAATACTCGGCCGACCAGGATGTCATGATAAAATCTGTCGTGACTGTCTTTTACTACGAGTTAACGGAGTAGCGGTGTTTTTCTTCTAGTACAATTTTGATAATAGGCTTGTCGAATTTGAAAATTTTCAGTAATGAGCCAATAACATTTAAATAACTTTATTTACATATAAAAAATAACCCACTAAAATACTATTTCCATTTACAAGGACTGTTGAATACGTTTGCAAATTTGTCGGAATAAAGCACTCGTCTTTTAGAATCGATAAATTGAATTGATACATTTGACTCTTGGTTTGATGATTGCCTATTTTTACTCAATTTTGAAAGTTTGTTTTTCGATGCCTTGATTGATACTTGGTTGATACTTGATTCACACTTGATTGATATTGGCTTGATACTCGATTCATACTTGATTGATGCTTGGTTGATACTCTAGCTCGTCGTACAAAGTTTGAAATATTAGCTATTTATTTCTGCTTTATTTATATTCTTGTAGGTATTCTGAGTTTACATCCTCAGTTACAACAAACCAGACTTAAAATGAGTTCTTCGGTTTGTAATCCCAAATTAAAACTATAAAGTACATATTTGTAATTCAACGTTGGCAATGATGTGAAACAATAAATACGATTATGTAATTTGATTGTGCAAAAGAAAATCATATTACATATGAAACTTACAAAATTACCTATTTATGAAAGTTTTGTAAGTAAATTAATATTAAAATTGTCCAATTAAATTGAAGATTTTATTGCAGAAATTGGTTAATAAGCAGTTGTCACCTTGAACGACTTAATGTATGAAGTACTTATAAGATAATGTGAGTATTTAAAAAAATTCAACAATAGTTATATTGGTAATTTCTTAGATGTTAATAAACTGTCTTCCATTCTTTCATCAGCACAACGGCTGACGTTTCAAAGTAATACTTTGTACGATTCTTTCAAAAAACAACCATCACCGTTAATGGTCATTGTGCGTCTTGAGGAGCGGAGTGGTTAGATCCGTACTTTGATTTTTCATTCAATAATTCAATTTCAGTAACTATTTAAACTCTCAAAGTATATAATCATTATCGCCTCTGGTATAATTTCAAAATTCGTAACATTTCTCAATTAGTTTATTGATATGCGTTTAAAAAATGAAGTGTGACGCAGCTCCTTTTTCATGAAAACCACTGTATTCAAAACCTTAGCTTAGCAATATTGATTGTGTGCCACCGCCGTTTAGGTTGTTTGGTTTTTACTAGCCGGAAAGTTGACTTTTTATAGATCATGAATTAGGGCTCTTGATCGGGTAAAGTACAGTTCCGGCAAGCTTTACAGAAGAAACTGAATAATTCACTTCGCGTTGTACACGAATCGGTAAGTAACTTTACATGTAGTTTTGAGACGATAGAAACAGCAGCCAACGCAAGGGTAGCCAAAGCCATCAATGCCAGCGCAGGGCAGCGTCAAAAAAATGGGTCGCTCCACGACGCCTTACTTTACTTTTATTAGACAGCTATTTGACTCTTATTCCCAAACACTGATTGCTGATGTTTGGACATTCTAGATCAATTTTCCTTGATCTATTTTAAATTATGATGATCGAATTTTGTTTATATATAATAGTATGCTTATGGTGTATGGAATTCATCTAAAACGGATTGTGGACTAGGAAGGAAAAGAAAATTTACATTTACTTGCTAAGAAACACTTCCCTTGAAATTATCGGCCGTTTTGATGATACTCAAATAAAATTTACTAAACTTGAGGGTTAATTAATGGAACTAAATTGTTCATAAAATCTGTATGTAGCCGTCAACACGCCTTTATTTATTTCAGTTTGAAGTAGTTGCCAATAAAAACTCAAAGTGATTTCTGCCTTAAAAAAAAACTTTTGGGTGTTTCATTCCCACCAGCTAGTAATGCCGGAAGGTAGGGCGGAAGACCCTCTTCAGCCTCCTTTCAGGAACCGTGGGAATGGGTGGGTGGTGATTCAGGTGAGAAAGATGAGACGGACGAAATGAAGAAAGATTATCTGTAGAATATTACTGCCCCAGCATTGATCCAAAGAAACCACAAAAAAGCTTAGACTAAGGCAGACGGACACGGATTCGAAGCGGCGTCCTCCCGAATGGTAAGCAATGGTCTAACCCTCTAGGCCATGCCGCTCGGTCCGCCTTCAAATTCACCNAAAAGTCGAAAAAAAAAAAAATAATTGATTGCGTAGATGGACAGACATGTAAAAAACGTGAAAGCAATTTTAAAAATTTCAAGCAATACAATCTACAGTACCTACCGATGTTTCCTTGGTATCACTATTGTTTAATAGATCTGATTTAAAACACTGTTTTTAATTTGTTTTTGAAAAATAATTGGGAACTTATGATTTGTGCAATTACTTCTACATATGTATATCGAAGGGCAATACAGAAATTTTATCGTCAACAACGATACAAACCTCGACGATTAAAGGTACTGAAGGTTGACGACCCCTCGGTTTTTATGATGTCATATTCAAATGATGTCTCATTAAACAATAGTTTTAATTTTAAAGAACCAATAATTTTCTTATATAATAATTACATATTAGATTGGATAATGATATGAATAAATACTACTTAAATTTATATATAGTTTGACCTTTATAATCAAATTTTAAAACTGACTCTCCTGTATAAGTTACTTAAAAGAAAAACGACCTTAATAACATTCAGACTCTAACATAATTGGAGTGGCTCTTCCTATTTATAACAAGGACATAGTAGTTTATCATCCTCGTGATAGTTATGTGCCCTGCTGCTTGTTTCAAAACTGACAAATGATTTTGTAGGAACACGTTTAATCTTAAATGTCAAATCATCTTTTACCTTTATCAAGTTCTCTTTCCCGTCTACACATTATATGGGAAATATTCGTTGACTTGACGAAAAGATGAATATTACCTCACTTAACTCTTTCAAAAGTCTGCCAGACTACCTACTTTTCCCTTTACAAATAAAGGGGTTCGTAATGTAATCTCCTCTACGTGCTGGGATATTTATGAGAGAAGAATTATACAAGAGTGAATATCTAAAAAGGTTTTATTTGAAAACTTGCGAATCGACAAAGTTTTCAAGGAATTCGAATTGTTTGCGTAAAAGAAAAACTCAATTTAAATGATGTAAATTATAGATATTTTAATACTGTTGTTTAAATAAACGATATTGCTGATTAAAATTAGCGCACCATTGGAAAGTAAAATAGAAACTGCTATCACGAGTTTTTTTATTTACGTTGAAGTGTTCAATACAACGTATGCTGTACCAAACATAAAAAACAAATTACATGAAAAATATATTTAATTTCCAATGTGTTTCCCTCTAATTATTAAACTCAATGGGAATTTGCACCAACGTTTGTACCACGTATATAAAATTGCTCAACTGGGCCATTTTGAATTAGAAATTGTAACTGAATAATTATTATAAGTAAGTAATTTGTAAATTGCTATGGTGTAGACCAACTTGTAGAATGAAATGAAATAAAAAACAGCAGAAAATGAGTTAAGAGAAGCAGAATAAGGTGACTGACCGAAATTGAATTACTGGTCACAAATGGTTATAGATATAGGTTGCTCCAATTTTCGAAAAATTCGAAGGTTAGTACAAGATAGGAAGAAGCTGAGGTGCGTGATCAAATACTCTTCAGGCTGAAGACCTTATGATGATGACATGAAATGTTAATACTAATTAAATCGTTAATCAGTAAGGGTATAATAAACTCGCGTTGCGCTCGTTAACGTAGAAGGGCGTGTATTGAAACAATCAAACATTCAAATTATCCTCAGTTTCATATAAATATAAATAAAGAATTTACGAATTTTGTTACATTTTTCGTCGTCATCATAAGATCCTCACTCCTACGACTGATTGAACACGCAGCTCCATTATTTCCTACCCTGAGCTAATCTTCCCATTTGCCTAATATTAGAACATCTGTCACCATTTATGAAAATGTAATCTAATCTAAATTTACCTCTGCCTTCCGTAACATCTGTTTCTACTTCTAATATGTCTTTAACTAGCCCTTCAAGTATTAAAAGGTGCCTTACTTCTTATTTACTTTCATTGTACGCTCTCATTCTTAACCTTCTGGTTCATTTCCTAAATCGCATATTAAATTTATTCTTATTAATCTCCTATTATCCAACACAAAACCCTGTTCTTACCTCCATGCTTTCAACATTGCATAGAAAAAAGTATATAGGTAAATTATTATGAAAAATCAACGGAAACTCGCATATTTCTGGAGAGTGCGTTTAGTGCTTAAACAGCCATTGACATAATTCGTACTTTCGCTTGAATATTGTTTAGTCAGTCCTTTTATTAATAGTGCATAATATGCATGTAACCAATTTATAGTAGATGTAATTAATTAAAGTTTGTAGACTGTAAACTTTACGTAGAAAATGTAGACTTTGAACAATCATAAAAAGTAGGATTAGGGGTGATAAACTGAAAAAAGGTTTCCTTNAAATTAAATTCAACATTTTTCCGTTAAATTCGTTTAAGGAATTTGTTTACATCAAGATATTTGCAATTTAAAATTACTTCTAAGGGGGTAAAATAGATAAAATAGAGAAGATTGTGAGGAGATTTGAGAAAAGCGACAGAAAGAGGGAAGTAACTGAATTTCTGATAAACGCTTTTGGAATCAAGCGTAAAAGTAGCTAATCGTAAGTTTAACGACCTCCTTAAAGCGGACGTATCGGTTTTGCTACATAACTTTAGCTTCCCCTAATTTTACAGTGTTGCTGATTCAGTGTCTCTCGACAAATTTCACTACGTAATTTTGCAAATGGAGATATCAAAAATGTTGGAAAAGTTAATTGCCTTTTTGAGAAGAAATAAAGAGATGATTAATACTACTTTTCTCCAAATAATTTTTTGTTTTCCATGTCACCATTTCATTTTTTTTAAATTCTGGAGAACGGCTTTTTACCCAACTGTTTGACAATAAGGAGAGGGTTATTATTTGACACACACAGGCCTACGTATTCGTTCGACGAAGCTAATAGATATTCTACAAGTTTGTACGTCCTGATTATTTGCAATAATTATTTAACGTTTTAAGGTAACAATGTGATCATTTGTTTATTTTTATAAAACCTGAGTCATATATGGTTGTGTATGTGTATTTAGATGTCACATCTTGTTGTGTACCTGGGTGCATCAGTAATTATACTGGAAAAATCAAAATGTAAAGCTACAGAGAGTACCTTTTTATTTCCTCACAAAGAAATTATAAAAATATTGGGAAAAGATTAAGTTGTTCGCAAGTAGAGTAAGTTTGATGATATGACTAAGTATTTTGCATTCAATACAGATGACAGGGAGTCAGAAGCATCTAAATTTTTAAAAGAAGCAAATGTAAACTTGCAAACTGTTATAAATTAATGACTACATCAACTAAAATAAAATTTTTGGGGTACAGATAAAATTGGTGGTATACAAATGCTCCAGATATTCTAACAATTTATTTATATGGACAGCTTCGTTTTATTTCAGCCAGCATGGTACCTACACACACGTTTACAATGTAGGAGTTTTAACTATACCCTGCACGTATTTAAATACTGTATCTATGAAATAGAGGGTCAGAAAACTCAGGAATAAGTACTTGACATGTAAAATATTTAACAGGAAAAAACGGCGTTATTTAAATGAAAGGGAAAAATATGTAAATTTAATGCTTGACCAAATGTATGTAAAGCCAAGTGTTATTTACGAAAGAGGGAAAAATGGAAGGACTAAGTGCTAATGCTGAGGGTAATTCAGCATCTGTGTGCAAATGAAGATATTGTACGATTATTTCCAGTTAAAGAGTTACAGTCTGGATATATAACACATGTGATAAAAAAGCCAAATGAAGCGGGTTATCACATTTTAACAATCATATCCAATAACCACTTAGTTGATAGAAAGTGCCATGTAGAAATGTGTAACGGGACTATTTCTAATCCAACCTAAATGTTAATCAAGCATTTATTGTCCCATCTTCTACCAATTTGGTTGAAAGTATTGACTTTATCGGTATTGACGTTAGTAAGAAACTTAAAAAACTCCACAATCTTGAAAAAAAACTTATAATTAAAACTGCGTCAACAATCTTGTCAACAATGGAATTATATCGTACAAATTAATATTGAAAGGTGGAATGTAAATAACTGTTGACGCCTCTGTGAGGAAGAAAATGCTATGCCTCTTGAATTAAATTTTCCCGAAAAAAGTGGTTATAAAAAACTTTTCCTTGATATTATTTCGCATTGGTGGAAGCGTTTCCTTTGTCATTCCTTATATACTGCTGAACGTAAACGAGACCCCAAGAGAAATCCAATCAAAACGATTGAGGATAAGAATGTAAAATATTTTAAGTTATTTGTAAAATGGCTAGATAAATGAAATGCTTCGGAAATACAAGAGGAAAATTATAAGTCATCTAATGGAAAACTACCTGTGGAAGCTTATTATTCTCTGTGGCATACAACCAGTTACTGTAATAAAGCTGTCAGCATCTTTCCGAAATTTCAAAATTAACCTGTTAGGCAAATATCAGACAGATAAGTTGGACGGTAGATTCGGAAAGTACACAAGCATGTCCGGCTGTAATTGTCATGTAACGGTACGACAAATTTTTGAGTCGGAAAAGAAAATTAAATTAGTATCCGTATAGAGATTAAATACTGGTATGCAAGGGAAGAAAAAGAAGGGAAAGAGCGAATATAAAGATAGGAAATGAAAAATTAGAAGAAGTGGCTGATTTTAGATACCTAGGAAGTCAGATAAGTGAGGATGGAAGGAGTAGTAGGGATATAAAGCAGAGGATAGCGCAGGGTCGTGTCGCCTTTAATAAAAAGAAGTCACTTCTATGCTCGCGAACGGTTAATTTAGAAATTCGAAAAAGGTTGTTAAAGGTGTATGTTTGGAGCACGGCGTTGTACGGGTGCGAAACATGGACAGTGGGAGCGGCGGAAAAGAAAAGGTTAGAAGCGTTCGAAATGTGGTGTTATAGGCGGATGATGAGGATATCGTGGGTAGAAAAGGTTAGAAATGAAGAGGTATTGGAAAGAATAGGAGAACAGAGGACTCTATGGAAGTCAATAAAAAATAGGCGAGATAGGTTGGTAGGACACCTTCTCAGGCATGAAGGTCTAGTCAGAGACATATTAGAGGCAGAAACAGGAGTTAGGAGGGGTAGAGGTAGGCCTAGATTAGATTACTGTTCGCAAATAGTTAAGGATGTGGGCTGTTCTAGTTTTAGGGAAATGCGAATTTTAGCTCAGGATAGGAAAAAGTGGAGGTACGTGTCCAACCAGTCTTAGGACTGATGACCTTATGATGATGATGTTAGAGATTAAAATCTTCACTGAATGGAAAATTTGAAACAAAGTCCTGTCAGCCACAGTCCAAAGAGGATGCATAGCCCGACAGTATTGATGAAAATAGTTGTAACTGCTTTGGAAAAGCCTTTGAATACACAATCAACTTCAACTTCTATCTAACAGATTCCGTACATTTTCTGTTCTAAATTCAGTGTACTTACCTACTTTGGAAACAAACAGCGACTGGGAGTTAACTTAAACCAACAAATAGTCTTTTTTAATTTCCGGTTTAGTTTTAAGAAAAATATGCGATAAATTGGACTTTTAGGCTTCTATCTAATTTTCAAAATGCTTTTCTAGTTTAGAAACCTCATACTGTTACATATCGTGAAGGATTTGAACCTGTATACAAAGGACTTCTAAAGTTTAATGAAAATATTTGATCATAGATTTGGGCGTATCTTTCGCAAATTTAAATTCTATTGCATCACAAGCTCCACGACATTCTATTCGTAACAAAACATATTTCTAGCGGAACACTGCAATTAAAAATATATTTCTCCTTTTCAATCCTAATAAAGACCTACGAAATATCAATCTATTTGTCCAACATAACTACTTCTTTTAGATATATTCATTTCTTTACCGAACAACATAATTAGATTAAATAGGATATATGTAGAACCGCCCTGCGACTACTTTGACCTCTTTGATAGATACTGTACCGGCTTTAAATACCAGGCACAATCATCTATAACTGAATTCGTGTAATTTCTATGTCATTTACCTTCCGTATATTTTTGTTTTGTTAATTTTCAGACATAATACCGAATGCATTAGTGAATTAATTTTTGAATTAATTACATATAACCTCAAATCAATGAAGAAATAATAATAATGATTATACGTTGGTTCGGTGATCCTGCAACCTATATAGGGTGTCCCAGTTATAATAATTAATATTTATACCACAGATTCCTAAGGACATTTGGTACATAAAATGTTATAACACTTTAATTAATCAGTCGAAGAAAATGCACTCGCATTGAGGTCCATTAGATGACTGTGAAAAACTACGTACCTATCACAACGAAAATTGTGCCCCAATGTGTAAACGGAAAATGATTGTTTATCAACAAATGTGCGTTGCCTACAATATCAGTTTTGACCAAAAAGTCGGAAAAAAATGATTGATTGCGTAGATGGACAGACATGTAGAAAACGTGAAAGCAATTTTAAAAATTTCAAGCAATACAATCTACAGTACCTACCGATGTTTCCTTGGTATCACTATTGTTTAATAGATCTGATTTAAAACACTGTTTTTAATTTGTTTTTGAAAAATAATTGGGAACTTATGATTTGTGCAATTACTTCTACATATGTATATCGAAGGGCAATACAGAAATTTTATCGTCAACAACGATACAAACCTCGACGATTAAAGGTACTGAAGGTTGACGACCCCTCGGTTTTTATGATGTCATATTCAAATGATGTCTCGCTGAAGTACGCAGTAATCAAGTTTATTATTACCTATTTTTTATTATTGGTATTAAAACTATATTGCCGTTTAATAGTACTTAAGCTTAACGTTGATGGTTACCATTGTACTGTTACGAGCAAGGTCGAACTATAAGAATCTGCATTAAGAATTATCACATAAATCGAGCTCAGGATAACGTCATTTGAACCAGCGGATAATTTGAAATCAATCCAAACGAAAGAAAAAAGTGTTGTGCCTTATAAAACTTTCCTTTAGTAAGTTTACTATGGTTTCTACTTAATATAAAAATGATTGCAAAACGTTATTAGGAATATGAGAAATTAAGAGCAAATCAGCTTCAAGGGTACTTCCAATTATCAAATTTTCTGCTCTTTCCATTGCTTAGGTAACAAATATTGTTATATTGCACATTTGGGGTTATTCAAAAACAATATAATATTATTTCCATCACTCATGAAAAGTGACACTTTTTCTATTCAATAGATTATTGCTAAAAAAGTACCTGAACATAATTAATAACAACGCATATAAAAGAATAAAATTCTCGTTGATTAAATACAATCCATTGTTTATTGATAATGAGTCATTTTATCAGAGGGACACTTATGAGCCTAATGAGACAATGAGCATGACTATACTAATAGAAAGGTGAAAGGGATATAGATCAAAACATCAATATAGAAAAGTAACGTTGACATTTCAAAGAAAACTTAATTATGCTATCAAAAATTTAAAAGATATATGAATCACACTATAAATATAAACTGCCATCCTAGTAATATGTTCCCTTAAAAAAAAAAAAAAATGACCTCGACGGTCAATATCAACGTTGTATTCAGTCACTAGTAATTGGTTTATCTTTTAAACGCAAACGGTTTTTGTCCAAAAGATTGAGAATCAATCAATATATTTCTTAATTACAATATTATTTCTTTCTACTTCATCTTTGTCAGCTCTCCCACCCCTTTTGGTTCAACTTACTTTCCCGCCCGTCGGAAATGCAGTTAAGCATATCGAGGTTCACATTTCTAAAAATTTTTAAGCACGCTGTTTTTAGCAGGCTGTTCTCTTACTTAGAAACGGGAGGTGGGAGTTACGCTACTATCCGAACGTATTATCGCAAAATTTTCCTCTATTCTCTTAGACATGCTCATGCCAGAAATACTGTGGTCTGTTACCCTTATTACCACACTACGTAGTTTTAAAACAAATACTATTTTTAAATATATTTTTTAATTGTTTTCATGGACCTCCCTCCATATTGTTCAGGATCCACTACAACAATGCCGCTGATATCTCCTTGTCACCAGTATTTTTGCGTACTTTATGTGTCTTGTAAAGTAGGTATAACGTACGCACAGTCGAAATAGAGTACGTGATATTACTCAGTTAAATGCCCTTAAGAAGTCTCTGTGCGTATTTAGATAGCCGAATTTCGGTTTTATTTAACTTTTATTGAACATTAAAAATTTATAAAGTATTATAATTTTCGAGAAAGTAAATAAATTACACAATTTAAATTTATGAAAATTCTAAATCTACTTTAAATTAGCAAGACGCATTGTGGCTTGCTTCTGTTTAATACCTAGGAATCCCTAATATTCGGCCATAGAGTAACTACATACGACTTCAGTTTAATATAAGAAGCCGAAATTTTAATCCGGGAAAAGTATATTTACCTGACCTTTGAAATGCTAATCTGATAATACAGATCAAGTTTCCGCTATCACTTTCTTTAATTAAATTACGTGAAAACTTGTAAACATTAAGGAAGTACATATATTCAATATACATATCTACATTAAAAATAGAATTTTCCTTAGTTATGGTCAATGAAGATGTAAACGTAAAAAAAGGGATATTCCTACTAACACAAGTTTGTAGCACTAACTATACAATTTGAATAAAAAAAATTTTTATAATGCTTACTACTTCAGTAGCTTATTAAATAATTCGTATTGCACTTCCCAAACTTTAAACAATAGAAGAACTCAATGAACGCCATCTACACAATAAACGTTATAAACTAATACCTTTTGATTAAAAATTCAATTTAAACATCTCGAGCTTCTTTTAAGCTGTTATTCCTCGTAAATAGATGTTTAGTGTAGTCGTGTAAATGAACACATTCCAGTATTCAGTGTTGCTTATTTTGTGTTGTTTATCGGCCATTCCATCTGTTATCGGATGAAAGAATTTTAATAATAGTTTCAATCAAGGATTTCGTCCCTACAGCGGCGATATAGTTCAAACCCGCAAATAAGTATCATGTCACATTATTGTAGCAACAACTGTTCTACAGTGACACACTGACCTACTCTAATTATTGATGTTGTCTTGCAGAATTAGTTTCCTGAACTGCTCATATCGATTACTTCAAAATTTAAACGCTACAATAATAAACGGATTACTTAAGGTTGACTGTTAACCTAAACACTCTGAACCACACTTACTCTAATCAAACAAATGGACAACACATGGGCAAAAAATTTCAAAAATAAGTACTACACTGATGTTGATAATTACCAGCTGATTCAATGAGAGGTTGTGGGGCCAGAATTGAATTTACCTATACTTTCAACTACTTTTTTCTCGAAAATGGTGAACATTCGGAGATACAAACATGTTCTTAATTTTTTTGTTTTCTAATACTCTATAACAGGGATGGCGAACCTTTAAGTACCGTCGTGCCATTTTTATAAAGAAAAGTTTAATCAGATCATAGACGTGCCATCAAATAATTTTGTGTTGTGATGGGGAAAATAATAATAATAAATAATATTAACTCAAAATTCTACAAGAAAATAGGAACATTTTGCAATGTTTAAATTATACGTGTAATTTAAATTAAAGTAAAATTAGTGTGACTTCTGTTTTTGCAGATTAAATGACAAATAACTTATGTTAGGGTTGTAAGATGTTAATTTTAGCGGAATGCATGCTGAACTGGAGTCATCTACCAAACGGTTTGTAACTGCGAGTTTTTGATGTTATTATTCTCTGAAAATAATGACTCGCAGACATGGGTTGATGAAAACATTATTAAAATATCATATGCCAGCTTTTTCAAAAAATTAAATGTGTTTGTTATCGCATTCCATGTTTCCAAATTTTGTTATTAGCATTTTCACTTGTATTACCCGTCAATCTTTCTGTTTCAATTATTTCTAACTCTTTCCTTGTTCCAACAACTTTTTGAATCATATTGAACTAGACTGGAAATCAATCAACTGCATTTCACATTCTTCAATTTATTTTATCAAATGTCACATCAGGGTACATAATAAACATTCGTATTAGTATTTCCGATAATTCTCTGAAGTGAGAAAATCTTGCTGAAAATTTCTTGATTAGAGAATCAATCACAGAAACATTAGTGACGTGCCGAAAATATTGTGTCGCGTGCCACTAATGGCACGCGTGCCATTGGTTCGCCATCCCTACTCTACGAGGGTGGATTGATAAGTTTCCGGCCTAACCAAGAGATGACGCCACTAGGCCTACCTTGAGGTGACATTCTATAGTACCATCCTTGGATAGCTTGTAGCTATAGTTTCAGCCCGATCTCCTTGCTAGTGTAGGTTTGACAGCACGCTGAACAAGACGCCTCTGTGGTTTTCGTAAAAATGGAAAAGCAGGAAAATC
>NW_020440688.1:51408-62841 GCF_000699045.2 Agrilus planipennis | reverse complement strand
AGAGATTTGCGGACAATGAAGAAGTAATCGAAGCTGTAAATGGTTATTTTGAGGAGCTTGACGAATCAGTCTATAGAGATGGCATTAATAGACTGGAACACCGCTATGAGAAATGTATCAGCCTTGGAGGAGATTATGTTGAGAAATAAAAAAAAAAAATTTTTAAAAACCTTGTTTTTCTTGGTCAGGCCGGAAACTTATCAATCCACCCTCGTATAACATCCTGCAAGCTCCGCACTTATTTCTGTTTCATTCTGTATATGCAAAAGATTTTATTTTAAAGAAACTTTTGTTTTTTGAAGATCTGAATTCTTTATTAAATTAGAAAATCACCGAAATCATTCTGACAATTGTACATAGTAAATGAATTCCACCTTTAGTCGGTCAAAAAATTCCAAACATTTTCACTAAATCTTTTAAATTTGGTAGTCATTTGAATTTTGGATTTTTCTTTAACCAGCGAATTAAGAATTAATTGTTGTTCTTGCAATGCACTCACAAAGATCTATTTTCGGGAACACTATGAATCATATCGTTTCCTACAGTTTGGTTAAAATTTGCGTAAAATTTCCACTCGAAAATTTAACTTTAATTTCTATTCTTCTCAGGAAATATCCACTTTCCCACTAATTTCGAAACAGTTGAATAGAAAATTTAATTCTAAAAAAACATTTGATCATAAACAATTTTCCACAACTTTTTAGACTGCACCCATGAATATTCTTAATTAAAAGTGTTCTGTAGAACCCCTTTTCTGTGAAAAAAAACTGAGACTAGTCCACTCCACATTTTTCACAAAAATTCCAAAAAAATTTTTAAATTCGTTTGAACAATTTACCAAATTGATAATCTTAGTATTACGCATTCATTAAAAGAGGTGCGGAACGGCAAGTTACAAGGTTCATGCATATGTGATTAAAACTCGCGGCAATAAGAACACACGTGTTTTCGTGAACTTTTCCTGCAAAAAAGTTCCTCTTCTAAGAAAGGAGGCTATCGCGGGTATCGTGTATTGATAGTCGTGAGTAGGGTTGCCACCTTTTCAGGCTTTACATAAAGTATTTCTCGACTAAATGGTCCAAAAAAAAAGTACTCAGCATAAAAATAAAGTATTTTATTTTTTGTTTTTAAAAACATATTTTTTGTTACACCTAGCAGCCAGTAATAAATTGCTGTCGCTCTTAAATACATTAATAGCCTCTAAACATGGCAAACAAAAATCTAGGTAAACTAAAAGTTCATTTTTAATTAGTTTTAATGAAGCTTTATTCCTGTTGTCCCGCCACTATACGTTCATAACAGAGAATACTCTTTCTGTAAATGCTGAAGTGGCCGGAACGAAAGTGACACTACTTTGAACAGATTTGGGAAATCAGGTTGTTCCGTAAATATGGCTTGCCATTTTTCTGTGCAATATTATTGATATAAAAGTACTCTGAATTTCGAATAATCGCTTACAAAATTACGATGTTTTCTTAAGGCCTTAAATAAAGTATTTTTGCGTACTTTATGTGTCTTGTAAAGTAGGTATAACGTACGCACAGTCGAAATAGAGTACAATACTTTATAATAAAGTACGGGTGGCAACCCTAGTCGTGAGTGTGCCTGATATGCGCAGAAAACACAAAAGCATTAGGTATTGTTATGTTTCAACTATAATAATATCTTTTACATTCATATCACTATTAGAGACAATTGGTAATTGTTAAGTTTAGTATTATGTTTGGTTTGTACCCACACAATCTCGTTCTTGTTAACAAAGTCTTTTTTTGCACTTACTCCTTTTAATGGGAAGATTAGGTCAGGATAGGAAAGAGTGGAGGTGCGTGTCCAACCAATCTTAGGACTGACGACCTTATCATGATGATCTTTTTTCGGCTTAGTTCGACTACGTATTATTGAGGAGTTTTCAATTGTTCTACTATTGTAAAAACTCCAGTTATTCTTCATTCAAAGGCAACATCCTGGTGTAGAGGTAAAGGTGTCTTTTACGATAATTACGCAAAAGGTCCAGTTATACTTGTCTGGGATAAAAGCAACGTGTTGTATGCCGACCATCAGGGACTCTTCGAACCAATCCTCAGCGTTGCAACGTAACAATACCTACCTAGTGATAATGAAATACAGTTAAGTTTTCATTGCGTCTGACAATAAGCAACTGAGCAGATAACGTTGTTTTCGTTAGTGCGGCATGTAAATTATGTTTAGTATTTTTCTGTTCGAATGGCTAATTTTACAGCATAAATTCCAGAATAGAAATTTTTAAATTCATTTTAAACCTTTAACTCGTTGAGTGAGTAGTTCTAAAATTGAAACAAAATTAATAATATTAAGCCCATATACAAAATATGATGCATGTAAAATAAAATTCTTTTTAAAACAACAACAAAAAAGTGTAAACGAAAGTGAAGACTATATAATTCAGCTTAAACTTCACAATTCCACAGTTAGAACTTTAGAAGTTACTATTTAAGTTAAAGTAATTCTTAATATTATTAAACTTCATTTTTGCTCTTTAAATGCTTCTGTTAGAACATCTAGAGAGAATGGGGAAGTAAATCTTTAGAGGTATACGAACACATCAAAAAAAATCAGTGTTTAGGTTTAGAATTCAAAACATTTCGACTCCGGCTAGTTTTGATGACCTAGCTTCAAATTGACGTTCGTTATATTATAGTAGATACAACGTAAACGAATCCACTGTCGCGAAGATACATTACATTTTAGTCCTCCAAAATTGTAACAAAATGAGATTCTCTCTACGTTCCAAACGCTTGTATGCTTATATTTTTTTTTTCCATTTGGTTGACTGGTGGAATTCCCCACGCGCCCCTGTTGACAAGTTTCCATAAATTGCACTTTATTGCTTTAACAACTATCCTGTGACTGTTCACAGGCCACGTTTAGTGCACAAATGTCACCCCAAGTGTTAACTCTACCATCAACAACTTTTCTTGGTGGAAGATAAAAACACGTTTGATATTAAATTTTAACAAATATATCTAAAATACGAAGAATTTGACTTAAAAGTACAAAACTATGATAATGGTAAGGATATCTATAAAGTGTGTTTACTGTTGAACAACTTAAATCGTAGTAATACAAATACTGGATGTTACTTACTAACTACAAAAATTTAGAGGGGGTTGATAAATCAGAGCGTCAAGCGACCCTGGTTGTAAGAACTGTCCCCTTGCAGGTAGCGGGCAGTATCATAAAAATTAATATTCAGGAATTTAGAAAGTCAGTGACAATTTCTAGGTATAAAGATTCGTTTTGAAGATGAATTATTGAAACGTACAAAATAAAAATGATGAAACGAAATAAATATCTGAATGAACGTTACTTAAATATTATTAACTGTAAATGTTAATAAGACGATGATTTACGAATACTGAAAATAATATGTATAACAATTAACTCCTACTTAACATGCATGTTTTTGCGCGACGGGAAAGTAGTGGCGATGGGCGTAGAAGCTGAAAGTCTTTATCGGCTAGCTGTGCGTGTAATAAAACCACNATATATATGTATTTAGACTACAGAGCGTGCCAAAGAAATACACGTATAATATTACGCTTGAAAAACTTTACCCTCCTTTGGCAGTCGGATAAAAAGAACAAGTAATTTATACATTTTATAACATCTTAAAAAAGTAACAATAAGTTCTAAATATATATAATAAGCTGTATAATTTGGTTAAGATGTGTAATATATTTTTCAACCGTGCCTACATTACTTAATTATTCTTATGAAAAAATGGCTACAGGTATTTATACAAATTTTCCCATACTACGGCACATTTCTGAAATAGTGATGTTCGATTTTCAATTCACCACTAAGTGTGTTGTTCTTGTACTTCAGTCAGTCTACAGAAAAGTTCATTATCTAACGATTTTGCTTGGAAACAAAAAATGGGATCGTGTATAACTAGGAATTCTAAGAAAGATGGGATTTTTTTGCATTACTCTAGCTGGCTATGTATAATCGAAAAAATTAGATAAAGTATAAAAAACGGTTCCCTGCAATTTAAGAAAGAACCAAGCATTTTAGAAGGCATACTTAAGGTTATAGTTGATGATAAAACCTATCGAATGCTACCAACAAAATAAACAGCCGTTGCTTGTTTCCCGAGGAATCTGAAAAATACCGTCAAAAAACGCTTTTCATCTTTTTCTGTGTCTTTTACAATTTAGGATTAAATTATCCTTTGGTCGGTTTTCTCGGAAAATAAATAACGGATATTCATTTTGTTAGGTGTACTACTTGGGTATCTACAATTTTCCATTTCAACTTTGTCTCGTAAGATGTTTCGTTGTTTTTGAAACGAAAAAAAATTTTACTTTTGGATTAATTTAATTTTTTAGGTTATATGATACGCTAGCTAGAATAATACAAAAACGCCACCTTTCTTAGAATTCTTTCTTATAAACAGCTCTATCTTTGCTTTTAGCTGAATTCGTTACCGATTTTATCATTATGTCCTTCGTAGAATGATTGGACTGTTATTTGTTTCTTTGCAGTAAATACTAGCTTTAGTTGAGCCTTATGGAGTTCATTGATGCATTACGATAATACCACAATTAAATTTAACAAAAGTTAAATATAAAGCATTTCTTCAGTGTTAAAGGAGACTAGGTCTAGGGTCTTTTAAGTTTTTTTAATAAGAAATATTAGGACAATTCATAAATTCGTAATTTAATACAACTGATTGTAAATAAAAAATAAATTAAACATGCTCGTAGATACTTTCATTCCGTTACATAAATTGCACTACAAGTAGTAATGAAGAATTAAAAAATACAATGTGTAATTATACAAAACGCTACTGAAGTGAAACTTCTTCAAACACACAGGGATAGGGATTAAGGAATTTGTTTGATGGTATTATTTGTACACTATGAATTTAAATTTTACACTATACATGCCGGAGTTGTCTGTAACTAATGTTGCATTGAAGCGCGCTCACGGCTCAAGCGATCCCCACTACGAACTCGACTAAGTGACCGAGTAGAAGGGGATATTCGTTGCATACCCTACCGTGCGTAAAGAAGTTTCACTTCAAAAAAGGAGTCTATAGTATTCTACACAAATCGTCCTAGCCATTTTTCTTTTAATCTGCGATTCATACCCCATATGCCACGTTAAAATTCACAACACCAAGCTAATTCACCTGTATCACGTCAGCAGAAGCATATGAGTAATTTGTAGTAAGTTTGTAGTGAGAGAATTGCCTAATTTTGTATAGTCTGTAGATCTTGAGAAATCGGATGATCTGCTGGCATATCGTGGTGGTTGGTCATATAAACATATTCGTTTCAACCAATCTCAAAAATGCATTTTATGGAGCCTGTTGATTCCGGAAAATCGGAAGATCTGCTGTGAGCTTGACATCTATCATGCTAGTAGAACCCAATTTTTATATAGTCGAAATCGGTAACACGTGCAAAAAGTTTTAACGTACCAGCTTTTAAGATTTTCAAAATAATTCGGCAGGATTTTACTACAAATTATTTTTAATCATGTAGTCACTTATGCGGTTTATCAGAAAACACTCCTTTAAAATTTACTGCTGATTCAGTTACAGTTTAATGGTGATTTTTATGTTTGAATGCGCAAGATAGCTGCATTTTTTTAAAAATTACTTTGTCAAAATAAGGCTCCCAAATTTCGGTTAACCCATTTTAAGACTACTCTTACGAGTGTTATTAGCATAATCAACTAAATATGTTAGCTCAATAAACTTTGTTTATTATGACACTTAAATAATAGGCTTTTTCATAATGCAACGATTTTTTCCTACTGTAACTGTTATTATCGTCACTACTCAAAAGAAGCATCATTTATAGGAAATAATCGCTGATCCTTAAACTTTTTTAGAAGATCAGATTTATTCCACCATATCCAACTTTTTGCAGGTCTTACCGATTTCGACTAAATAAAAAACTGCACAAGGGACATTAAGGAACCATCGCTTTATACATCTAAACACAGCTAGAAAATATGATACAAATTAGAACCCGAGATCGGCTAAAGCGAATGTATATGATTGTTAGCATGATATCGCGTCAACAGATCATCCAATTCCTCAAGTTTCACAATACTATCTTTTAATACAAATTAACTACAAATTACGTCTACATGCGGGAGTTAGGTAGTGTGATACACGAAGCAAATTCAGGACACGACTTGCCAAAGGAAAACATCAGTAATAATTGCTTATTTATTTGCTAGTTTACTTGATTATTTAATAGTTTAATATCGTAATCTATAAACTGAAAGGATATAATTCAGAGAAGTAAAGATGGATGATTTACTAAGGTCAATTACCTCCCACCTTTCAGTTTTGTATCGTGCCTTTTTTGCCGTAGATTCTGTCAATGATGCATACATGCTCTCAGGATTACTGACAGACAACCAACATCTGTGGTGTTGTCGGATTTATCATTAAATTTACCTTAAAATTAATTTCACACCCAGAATTGTGAATTGAAAAAAAGAAGAAACTGTGAACCTTATTCTGCTTAATACCCTTGATTTATTTAAGAAATAATGTCAACGTTTCGCTCCTGGTTTGGAACTTTATCCTGTCTACTTTAATGACATGATTTCAATTTTTTAAATTGATTTTAACGAAAAATTTTTTAATTGTTATTGTGTTATTAGTGTTTATTGTAAAATTGTTTTTAACAATTCTACGTTCTGTGATATCTTGTGATATCGATTGCTTTACTGAATTTACTCAAATTTAGAAGCCTATGAAATAAAAAAAATTTTGAATTATTCTAAAAAAAATATAATGTTAGCAGAATATAATTTTAACCAGGAACTACATCGATTGTTATTCTGTATAATTAACAACTAAGCCATTAGCCTTGATAAAGTTCTGAACCAGGAGCGAAACGTTGGCATTGTTTTGCAAATAAATCAAAAGTATTAACCAGAATATGGTTCAGTTTTTTCTTTTTTCAATTAATTTCTTTTTCTGACAAACACAAAACCTAACCTACCACACTTTTAGTTGCTTAAGGGCGTGACGGTTCATATTTTTCTTAGTTTGATTATTATTTTTGAAAATATCTGTTTTTGCACTTTTTGATTATGATAAAATCATTGCAATGAGTAGATATACCTTTGTTAATACAAGGTAGCGTTAATATCACTAATGTTTTAGTAACGTACACTTATTATCTACTGATATTTTGTTTCTCCAAAAATATTGAGTAAGAAACGTATCAAAATAGGCTTTAATTGCACTTGCACTCTTTTGCACACAGTATTAATAAAACACCTTCTGCATGTAAACATACGTACCTACATGCATTTTAATCAACCTACATGTATATATTCGTCTGCTTACATTAACACATACGTCATGGTCAAGCATTGTAACGTGCGACGGTTGCTATTATTGTCAATCCGTAACAATCTAACAATTATTAACTTTTAACACTGACAATGACATCACTGGCGATTATTGATGACTAACGGCTTCTTCTAACCATATTATTAATAACTCGTTATTTTTACTAGTTGAATCATTTAATTTCCCTTTTGATGACAATTTTAAACTAAATACGAAATAAATTATATTTTATTTACTTCCTACCGCAAACACTCCACGTCTTGTTTTATACATTAAGATGCTCAGAATAATTATTCTTAGTAGTTTGAAACAATGGAGTTTAAATATTTTAAGTCAACATTATGATTCGTTGTTAAGCTCCAAATTTTATGTGATTGGCCGATATAATTAACTTTCTTTGTTTTATTTACTCACATAATTTTTTTCTTACCAGTAACTAGCTAGAAACTTATATGGTCATGTCCCTCCTTTTGTGTACCTACAAAAGAAACCTAATTTTTTAGGAGAAGCAATAACACGCAAAATTGTACATGCTAAAATTTCAACGAAACCTGAGATAGGCATATTGATCGAAACATTTATGTACCGAGCAACATGACCTAGAGGTTTAAACCATTGCTTACCATTCAGGAGGACGCCGGTTCGATTCCGGGTCCGTCAGCCTTGGTTCCAGTTTTTCTGTGGTTTCCTTAGATGACTTAGGCAAATGCTGTGGCTGTAATATTCCACAAATAATTTTTCATTCTCTTCTATCTTCATTTCGTCCGTCTTATCTTTTATATCCGAACCACCACCCACCCATTCCCTCGATTCCTGAAAGGAGGTTGAAGAGGGCCTTTCGCCTTACCTTCCGGCGTAGTCCAGAGGGACTGCTCGCCCACCATCATTAGTGGCTGGTGGGAATAAAACACCCAAAAAGTTTAAGTTTAAAGTTTAACATTTATCTGCTTGCAGTCCGATTTACACTAATGCAGGAAAAGTTGCATATGTACTGCTCTTTCTGCTCTGTAGTTATCATAAAAATATATGAAAATTAAAAAAATAGAAAATGTAGCCTAAACCACTCTTGTAAGCCCCTTCTGAATGTTTGCAAGTCCCATCGAAATTGGTATAAATAAACAATCAGACAGAACAACAGATAAAAGTCACCCTAGATTGGTCATGACAACCTTATCTTCCTGTATGGAAAGTCTTATTATTGAAATAAGACTGGACCGAATAGACAAAAAGACAGGCAACTTTTTAAAAGTCGTTTGTGTCCTTATAGTATAGAAATAGCCATATGAGTTTAAAAGATAGTCATGTAAGAGCTAGCGCCTACCAAATTTATCTTAAAGTGTAAAGGCTATTTTTTTTTTTAATGATCTCACTACTGTAGAGAACAATGTTTGGGGATTACCAATGTTCATTGTGGCCTTCGGCAAGTTTCAGGCAGACAGGCCTACAGTATATTAACTCTCTACGTTAAAACTTAAGCACGGCCTAGAGGTTTAGACCATTTTTTAGCGTTAGGGAGGATACCGGTTCGATTCTGGGTCCGTCTGTCCTGATCCAAGTTTTTATGTGGTTTCCTTGGATCACTTAGGCAAATACTGGGGTGGTAATACTCCACAGACAACCTTTCTCTTTTGTCTTCATTTCGTCCGTCTCTCTTTCTCACCTCAACCATCACTCATCCATTCCCACGATTCCTAAAAGAAGGCTGATTAGGGACTTCCACCCAACCCTCCCGCGTAACTCAGAAGGACTGGCCGCCCATCAGCACTAGTAACTGATAGGAATGAAGCACCCAAATTTTTTTTTAAATATAAAAGCTGAAATTTGTATCTTTGGAACCTTTAAATAATCATTTTAAGTCAGTATTCAAAAAGCCAAATCGATCCGGAAAGGTCTCCCCCAGATACAACATAAATCAGATGTACCAAGGTAACATTACCCAGGATGAATATAAGAAAGTATTAGTGCAGTTGAAAATTAATAAAAATTATATAAGTTACGGTAAATGTGATTAATCCGGTGATTATATATAATAACCGGTAATTATATATAATCATCACTAAATTTGATAAAAATGATAATTTTTGAAAATTTATCAAATTAACCGGTTTGTTTGCATAATTCGCAAGTTTTAACGGTAAATGTGATAAAACTTATCGTGTATGCTGAAACAAAGGTAATCTCGTGACATTATTTCAACATTCCGGCGGGAAAGGATATTAAAGAAACTCCAGTTTGTCATAAATCTATTTAACCTAACAATGACGTCACTAATTCATATACATCTCCAAACAGCCTGCCGTATTACTGCCTAGGCTATATATATATCATAGGCTAGCACATATCAGTTTTCAACATTCGAGAAATTTACGAAAAAATATCTTTCTGATTGTGAGTGGTAATTACACAAAGAAAACTGCACTCTCATCATCATCATAAGTCATCAGTCATAAGACACGTTGGACACGTACCTCCCCTCTTTCCTATCCTGAGCTAAACTTCCCATTTCCCTAAAACTAGAACAGCCCACATCCTTAACTATTTGCGAAGAGTAATCTAATCTAGGTCTACCTCTACCCCTCTTAACTCCCGTTTCTGCCTCTAATATGTCTCTGACAAGACCTTCATGCCTGAGAAGGTGTCCTACCAACCTATCTCGCCTATTTTTTATTGACTTTCGTAGAGTCCTCTGTTCTCCTATTCTTTCCAATACCTCTTCATTTCTAACCTTTTCTACCCACGATATCCTCATCATCCGCCTGTAACACCACATTTCGAACGCTTCTAACCTTTTCTTTTCCGCCGCTCCCACTGTCCACGTTTCGCACCCGTACAACGCCGTGCTCCAAACATACCCCTTTAACAACCTTTTTCGAATTTCTAAATTAACCGTTCGTGAGCATAAAAGTGACTTTTTTTTATTAAAGGCGACATGACCCTGCGCTATCCTCTGCATTATATCCCTACTACTCCTTCCATTCTCACTTATCTGACTTCCTAGGTATCTAAAATCAGCCACTTCTTCTAATTTTTGGTCTCCTATCTTTATATTCGCTCTTTCCCTACTTTTTCTTCCCTTGCATACCAGTATTTTAGTTTTACTTTTATTTATTTTCATACAGTACTGAATCTGTCAGTACCGCTTCCATTTTATTTAAAGTTATCTCTAGGTCCTCCTTGCTAGATGCTAATACTGCTATATCATCGTTTTTTGAATTGTTATTTATTATTTATAGCTGGACACTTTTTCAACATTTCCCCCATATGAGATGGTTCTCCTTACCGCTACCCTCCATAGGCAGATGTGAAACATCAAAGTTGATAGTAAAATTTGTATATTGGGTACTATTATTACACCTAACTGTATTGTAACTGAAGGGCAATTAAAACCCGAAGCTGTATTCAAGTGGAATGAGGAGTAGGTGGTGCCGGATTGTCACCTCATTTTGAATACCGTTTTAATTAGAATTTATCCTTAATAAAAACCAATAAAGAGATATTAAGCACTTAACAATGTCCATTCAAAAACAATAATATTGAAAAGAAGTGTATAGTATACGCGCCCAAATACACAATGGAGCGAAGGTGGTTGGGGGGTATGACGGCATAAGAGACCGTCATGCCGTTTCTCGTTACGGCATACGGGTCTGTTTTACAGTCAAACACGTCAATAGATGTTTCACATCAAAAATATTTAATTACGTATTTAAAAAAATTATCCTTTTTATAGCATTCAATTGGATTCATGACATTTGCTTTTGTCAATTAAAACTTACCGCTACACCTGTGTGCAGTCCCACAACAGCGTGGCAGGCGGCCGACGCAACTAGGGTTGCCACCTTTTCAGGCTTTACATAAAGTATTTCTCGACTAAATGGTTCAAAAAAAAAGTACTCAGCATAAAAATAAAGTATTTTATTTTTTGTTTTTAAAAACATATTTTTTGTTACACCTAGCAGCCAGTAACAAATTGCTGTCGCTCTTGAATACATTAATAGCCTCTAAACATGGCAAACAAAGATTGAAGTAAACTAAAAGTTCATTTTTAATTAGTTTAAAAATGAACTTTT
>NW_020440688.1:22087-48507 GCF_000699045.2 Agrilus planipennis | reverse complement strand
CTCTTTCCTATCCTGAGCTAAACTTCGCATTTCCCTAAAACTAGAACAGCCCACATCCTTAACTATTTGCGAACAGTAATCTAATCTAGGTCTACCTCTACCCCTCCTAACTCCTGTTTCTGCCTCTAATATATCTCTGACTAGACCTTCATGCCTGAGAAAGTGTCCTACCAACCTATCTTGCCTATTTTTTATTGTCTTCCATAGAAGAAAATTTATCACTTTGAAATATTACCCTTATTGATAAAGTAAGTAATTCTAAATAGCGTTATCATTTAACTTTTTTCCATTACATCAAGTTACAGAAGAAAAACGAAAAAACATCCAAATATTAAATTGTTAATAAGCAAAATTCCTCACATTTATGAGCGTGCGCACAAGGTTATTAATGACGTACGCAATTTTTTAGTAATTTACATGCAAAAATTAAGTCCGGTTCAAACTTTTCAAAAAAAACAATGATATTTTTCAGCCAACTTATCTGGAAATACTATAAAACAGCTGTTTTACTTAAAGAAGGTTAATAAATTATGTTGGTTTAAATATTTTCCAATTGTTTCTATGGGATTAAAAATTATTTTTTTTATGGAAATTTTAAAGCAAGTTAGAAAACATACATTTCATGTAGCACGTCGAGTAAGTTCATTATTTAAAAAGGCTAATCATAAGCATGAAAACTTAGAAAAACATTGGTTGGAGACATTCAGTATTAATGTGAGTCGACGATGAGTAAAAAACACTATCTCCTACGGAATGTATTTTCCCGAAAATATTTAAGATTCTCACGTTCTTACGTTTCTTCGAAAATTCATCGCAATTGAAGTAAAACTTAACTCCTGACAGTAACAGGGGATCTTTAGGAGTAGCGTGATTAGTTAAAATTATTTAAACTTTTAATTGCCAATTACTGGACAATTACCTATTCTACCGGAAAAAAATTAAAAAGTCAAGTTGTTAAATTAATAATTTTTGCAAATATTGAGTTATAACTGCTTTTCATCACAGAAATCCAATAAACAAATGTCAATTTAATTTTAAAACTAATTTATGTTGCCAGTTAAGTAAAATATGTAGCTTCAGTTATGTACATTTAAAATCTGATAACTGTAGTATTCATATACGGAGCTATTTGTAGGTATGTAATGTGTCATATATACCAAAATATATAAGACGGATTAGCTACACATATACCTACATTACTAACTAAAAGAGGAATTGAATTAAACTTAAAGGATTGAATTATTAATTTTTTGCAGTAATGCTTCGAATTTCAAATTTAAAGGTCGTCTATATGCTTTACTGGGGGCTAATACTAAGAATCTTGGTTTGTTTTTGATTAATCAATCACAAATAACTTAATAATTTTACTTGCCGAATGAGATCTATTTATATATTCATTCATTCATATGTATAACAGTAAATATAAACATGAAGAAATAAACAATACAATCGTTTCATTGTTTTTAAACATTCTAATTCTAAACTTCTAGAAATGTCTTTAGAAATTTGCTAGCCACTTGTTAGTATTCGAAAGAATTTAATTCGAACTTTAGTTCTGAACCTTTATCCTACACAGTATGAGTATTTACTACATTTTTATTTTCTAGCTCAAAAATTAGAGAACTATTTCATAATTATTAAACATTATTCGTTGGTAATTTTTACGTTTTTAGGCTTAATAATAAATTCGTTAAATTTTGTTTAAAACAGTTCCTTTAGTGTTATAAATATTTAATGATCGGTTGTACCTACCTTGTTGAAGGCAATGACACTTCTGCAACAATTTTTAGATAATATTGTTTTATTTACTTGACATTAAATTACTAAATATCATTCTTTGATTCATCGCTGAGAGAATTAACACAAGTTTGTAATTGTATTTGTATGTTTAACATGTGAGAACGTTTCACGTGGAGTACCAACCTACCAACATACCTACAGCAGGTGGTGGTTGCGCTTTGTACCTACGCCACGCCACGATACGGCCAGTCGTCGCCCGACATCTGCCGTAGTTCAGCTGTTTCCGGTAGATAAAAACTAAATTTTCTGTCTTACATGCTTTTATACGCTACATCGCCGAAATGCGACAGTAACAAGGAACCACTAAATTGATATTGAACTCGATATTGTCACAAGTTACAGTCTGTGTTTTTCGTAAATTACTATCTACTTACTACATTCTTATCTGCTTTTTTTTTTTCAATGCCAAACGGCAGATGTTGCAATTTCGGTTTCCTGAACTAATAATCGCAGAATTTCTTCATAAAGCTACTCTGAAAATGTATTAATCAGCAGATGATTGACAAATAATTCTACTTTACTCATAAATAAAAATCTTTACATTTAAATATTCATAATAGAATTAATAGGAAACTCTAGAATTGCTTCGGTACAAGAGTAAGCAAGGTGTAAGTAATATTAAAAGGATGTATTCATGGCTGAAGCCAGACTATGTAATCAGGACAGGCTCAAAAAAAAAATACGTCAAATATTTGAGGTTTTATATAATTGTGCTCGTACGCTAGAAGAATCAAATTTGGGATTTGTTGCTAGTACTTTGAGTGTCGCTGTGGACGATTGATTCTTGCAGCGTAAAGAAAGTTCAACTTAGAAATTATGTCTACCAATTTCGATTACCTTGACAAGCTCAAGCTAGCGATTAGGAATTATTCATAAGTTGTCGGTCGTATAATAAGTTAATCTTATAACAATGGATATGGAAATTGTATTGGATCAAAATATAAATCGTTCAATCCAAATTTTGAAATTTATTTAAGTACAGAAAACATAATAAGTGCCTGTCACAAGGAATAGCTGAAGTTGTGTTAAAAGTTGAATGGCTTCGTCAGTTTCGCTGTTATTTGTACCAATTCGATATTACAGGCATATAGGCCACTGAAATGTTACATTAACCTTACTTCCGCGGCCAGTCAAATGACTATGCAATTATACCTGTACAAGCGTCATTGCATATTCTGAAGAAGCCATACTGTGACGAAACAACAACAATAAAAACTTTGAAAGTTGTCATCATCATCAAAAGGTCGTCACTCCTAAGTCTGTTTGGACACGCACTTCCACTCTTTCCTATTCTGAACTATTCTTCGCATTTCCCTAAAACTAGAAAAACCAATATTCTTAACTATCTGCGAACAGTAATCTAATCTAGGTCTACCTCTACCCCTCCTAACACCCGTTTCTGCCTCTAATATGTCTCTGACTAGACCTTCATGCCTGAGAAGGTGTTCTACTAACCTGTCTCGCCTATATCTTACTGACGTTTTATGGTTAAGTTAAAAAGACTGCAGAAATATCCAGGATTAAAAATTTTCAAAATTCTAAAATACTTGAATGGTCTCTAAAAGTTGGCTTGTCTGCAAAAGAAATTTTGAGCTCTTTTTCATGTGATCGATCTATCTCTTTGATTCAATCTTGTATCCTTGAACATACAATAATCTTGTCAAACGATAATGAACCCAGAATTGACATTTAATACCTACAGATGGCGTTCACCACGCTGTCGGTAGTTACTCAGCAAGAACATTTTAAAACTGAAACTGATGATAGGTTCTAAACTTATCTTCGACATGTGTATATACCTTAAAAAGCGTCCCTTATTCAGTATCTACATTCGTTTGATTTAAACAATGGTATTCTGATACCGAGTAGTTAAATCTCCTGAACGTGTTGACAATTAAAACTAGTTCGCTTCAAATTTAATAGACCCTTTTAGAAAAGTTATTTATGAATTTTCATACAATTTGACAGCATGCATAGAATAGCTTTACTTGAAACCCTACAACTGGTACTAACTGAAAGTCCTTACTACTCACATTCTAAAATGATGAAGAACTAATTTAAACAAAACTCCGAACATGCTTAATACCAGAGTATTATTTGTAACTGGAAAATATCTACAGTGGTTCATTTTCAACAAATGAGCTTAACTGAATAATCTGTGTACCAGAGGCTACAAACTTTAAAATGAGTCATAAAAGTAGCATAGCAAGTATTAAAAAAGTAGTAAGTTTTTCATTTAAATAAAACCAAAGCGACGCAACATTACGTTTTGCCATTTCCCTGTTACAGCTCCTTTTATGTATCCATTTCTCTTGTCTAATAAGACTAAACTTTATTCCCCGTTCATTATCCTAATTAGGCCAATAAGATTAAAAGTGAAGTATAAAAAGCTTTCGCCAAACGAGGACCACTAGAAGCATAAAAATGTAGAAGTTACAAAAAAATGAAATTTAGGTAATTCTTGCAGCTTTTAATTAATGAGAAATTAATGAAAAATGAGCAGACGGCGTGTATTTTTTAAATCTTCTTCTGCACATCCTTGAAACTGAATTAAAGTTGAGTAAATATAAATTAGCATATCAAATAAACTGCAACTGTCGTTGATTTATTTAAATTATTTCTACAACATTTCTTCTATTATGAGATAAAGGCGTGGGCGCGGCGGAAAAGAAAAGGTTAAAGGCGAATGATGAGGATAGCGTGGGTAGAAAAGGTTAGAAATGAAGAGGTATTAGAAAGAATAGGAGAACAGAGGACTCTATGGAAGTCAACAAAAAATAGGCGAGATAGGTTGGTAGGACACCTTCTCAGGCATGAAGGTCTAGTCAGAGACATATTAGATGCAGAAACAGGAATTAGGAGGGGTAGAGGTAGACCTAGGTTAGATTACTGTTCGCAAATAGTTAAGGATGCGGGTTGTTCTAGTTTTAGGGACATGCGATGTTTAGCTCAGGATAGGAAAGAGTGGAGGTACGTGTCCAACCAGTCTTAGGACTGACGACCTTATGATGATGATATGAGATAAACACTCGTATCGACTTATTTAAAAAAACCGAGAGGATTCCTACTTTTTACCCGAACTTTTTAGATCTAGCTAGCTCGCCACTGCACGATTACAATTACTCAGGTGAACAAGGTTTTCGTTGTTTAAAACGAGTGAAGAGTTATCAGAGATAAATTTAAACTTAATAACTCATTGACTCTTTTTTTAATAGAGACATATAAGTTAATTACCATAAATTGTGACTAGATTATAGAGTATTTCTACAATATTACTTTACTTACGTACTAGTACTTCTATTTTATGATTAATTAATTCATTCCATACCTATCTAACCTACCTGCATCATTATCTTCATTACAGGGTCGTCAGATAGGAGGAGGGGGGGGGCAATATAAAGTACTGTAGCTATACTTAAGAAAAGTATAATTCCTGGCACTGCCCTTCATAATACATCCAGTCAAATGACTGAGGTACTATGTATGCTATGATACTGTGTTTATTTATCTGTGTACAATACATTCAATTACGCAAAGATACTCATGCGTACTATACATTTATATAACTCTACATAAATCAAAACTTATCCTTCAACACCTGCCTGTACTTTATGGTAATGGTATGTCTATATTTGAAACACCGCCGACTAGGGGAAGTGAGTAACTCATGGAGGGAGTTGAACTGTCTATATAATCAAACCTGACTTGAGTCTTGACGCTCGTTAGTGTTATATCACAACAATTGTTTGTATACCATCAATTATTGGTAAACTTGATTACTTGGACTTACAGCTTTACGTGTAAGGCGCTAACCCTGCATTAACCGGAAACAGTGAGATCAACACTGGTATTAAGTCATATATGGTTGTTACCAGTTAAAAAATTCCTGTACAATTCTTATTAAAGTAAAAGGCATAATACATTTTTGCTAAAAACTTTTATACCGTTGGTTTCATTCATCACTGTGTTTTTCTACTCATGGGCATTCCAACGATGGGTTCAGTCATCTTGAAGGTGTTGCTCCAAATACTAATATCCTGACGAGTCCTCTGTATTTTAGATTTCCGTTATATTTTTGAGATACAATTGTATAGTGAAGGTGAAATTCAGTTTGTCTATTAGTACATGAAGCCCCCTACCCGAAATATTAAGCATAAAAGTAATTTCCAACGTGGATATGGAGATCACTACAGTACTCCAATAATCAATAGGTAACTTCATTACTTTAAATCAACTGTTGAGCTGTTGTTTTAGAAATTGTCATTTCCAGACTCTCGGTTTCAGGAAAATAATTTATAAATATGCATATACAATAGAACTAACCAATCTTTAATGCAATTTAAGATGGCCGGTTTACCAAAAAGTATATTTAATTTTAAGTCATCTAAGTATGTATCTGCTGAAGGCAACTGTTTACAGAGTTACACTTAATTTCATGAGTGTTGAATCGAAGAAGTTTTATTTTTTGTAACTAAATGAACTACAAAAAACACAATGTTAGTTACAAATAATTTAGTTGACCACCTTATGACAATTTCACCACACTAAGACTTATTCAGATGGAAGAATACTTTTCTGTATTTTAGTGCACGTAACATAAAAAATTACTACTTTTGCCGTTTCTATTGTGACGTAGTGCCGTAAAAGGATATTTTTAGAATTTTGCTTTCGAATAACAAAGAAGTGAACTTTCTGGCTAATTATATTATCGATCTGTCTCGATGAATCGACATTAAACGCGTTATCATCAACTTTCATCATAACCGATTTACGGGATAGTTTAATACACCGCTGAATTTGCCACCCTGTTCACTTATCTAAAACAGTGGTTCCCAAATGTTGTTTCGTGGAGGGGTCACAGAGGTTTCACGAGATACGATGTTTCTTGTCCTAGTAAAAATTCTGCGAAAAGCAATCATTCTGTGTCTTACCATAAACGAACATCTTTTGAAACTAAAAAATCCTTTAAGAAATATTTTCCAGAGTACTCACACAGTCACAGGATAGCCAGGTGATTGTGATACAGAATCTATTCGCAAATCATCAATGTTTACTATATCGGAAGATGAGAACTTTGCGGATATTAAGAATTCATCCTCCTTAAAACAAAATTTCGAATCAGCTGATTCAAATTTGAATGATCTTTGGATAAAGATTTTGAATTCAAAATTCAATTTGAACAACATGTACACAGTAAGGTGCCAGAAGTGGACATGAAGACTAGTTACCACAGTAGAGAACTTTTGTAGAAATACCTGTTTATTGAATCGTTTAAAATTCAGAAGATAATTCACTTCAAGAATTTCACTTAAAAAGAAGAAAGTACAAAGTAGTTTCTTTTTACAGATTTCAACAATTTTGAAGCTGATGTCTGGACTAATCTACCAAAACATGATCGAAATCGGTGCTCATAGGTATGTAATTATAATTTTATAATTAAGTAAAATAATGTATGGAATGCTTGAACTAAGAGAATTTCGATCCTTTTAGTGGCAAAACGAACAACTTGGAACTTTTTTNGTAATTATAATTTTATAGTTAAATAAAATAATGTATGGAATGCTTGAATTAAGAGAATTTTGATCCTTTTAGTGGCAAAACGAACAACTTGGAACTTTTTTCATACATTTAAGGGGCGTATTAGTAATCCCTTATAAATATTAGTCCAAGATACAAAAATTCTTTTAAAATATGCCAAAATACTGTAGATTGGAAAGTAATAACCGCATTTTCTTTAACGGCTACAATAATGAATATGAACATCTTTCTAAAAACTAAAATATTAGTAAATGTCCTGATTGAGTTTTGATGTTCATAAGGAAAATCTAAAAAGGAAATATATTCCAAATTATACTTCTGCGCATAAACATTCAAGAATACTACCTTTATTTTCATTGACCACTTCTTATGATAGACACGATTCAAATGAAACAGTACTAGTAAATTCGAGGTACTTTCTTTAAATTCAGAATATGACAAATTTTATATCCGTAAAATTGAAAGCGAAATAAGGTTACATGCCGAACCTGCATGGAAACTATTAAAAGGATTCTGGAAAGAGTAATTTTTGGTCGATTAAGACATCGTAATAATAACAAATTTTACAGCTGTTATTCTAAGAATATCGAATTCAAAAATTGACTAATACAATCCATTGTAGCTTTATAGCACTAAATACAAACCGTTGAAGCATCACTAGATGCATCTGTTTTTGACACATATCCGTATTCTATTTATGGACCACTTCATAATCACAATAAACCAAACGCATCAATAAGTACCAACTATAAATTAGTCTGTACGTGGAACACACGATGGTTCCAGTACGGACTGTAGACTAAATAAATTGCGTTTATCCAACATCAGAAACCAATGTAATCTAGATGATGGAGGTGAATTTAACTGCAACCTTTTTCCACATTCAGATAGATTCTGCCCTAAACTTCGTTCACAAAATAAATATATTTCATTACTATTTAAATGTTATTTGAACGGGGCAGGGGCAGATTAATTATGAAACTCCAGGCGGGTAGATTTTTGCGAGGCCCTTGACTTTCTTTGTAGAATTAGTTTCATTAATGAAACTTAGCGAGAAACGCAATGTTATTAAAATTCATCATCATCATAAGGTCATCAGTCCTAAGACTGGTTGGACACGTACCTCCACTCTTTCCTATCCTGAGCTAAACTTCGCATTTCCCTAAAACTAGAACAGCCCACATCCTTAACTATTTGCGAACAGTAATCTAATCTAGGTCTACCTCTACCCCTCCTAACTCCTGTTTCTGCCTCTAATATGTCTCTGACTAGACCTTCATGCCTGAGAAGGTGTCCTACCAACCTATCTCGCCTATTTTTTATTGACTTCCATAGAGTCCTCTGTTCTCCTATTCTTTCCAATACCTCTTCATTTCTAACCTTTTCTACCCACGATATCCTCATCATCCGCCTATAACACCACATTTCGAACGCTTCTAACCTTTTCTTTTCCGCCGCTCCCACTGTCCATGTTTCGCACCCGTACAACGCCGTGCTCCAAACATACACCTTTAACAACCTTTTTCGAATTTCTAATTTAACCGTTCGCGAGCATAGAAGTGACTTCTTTTTATTAAAGGCGACACGGCCCTGCGCTATCCTCTGCTTTATATCCCTACTACTCCTTCCATCCTCACTTATCCGACTTCCTAGGTATCTAAAATCAGCCACTTCTAATTTTTCTTCTCCTATCTTTATATTCGCTCTTTCCCTACTTTTTCTTCCCTTGCATACCAGTATTTTAGTTTTACTTTTATTTAGTTATTAAAATTACCAAAAATTAATAAACACAATGATAACAAATTATTAATCAGTGATAATCACGATAAACTAAGGTGCAGTAATGTCTTAAAAGAATTGGATGATGCTTGTAGTTTTTTTTAAGAATAATTGTAGTCCCTAATATTTTTCTATTTGGGTTGAGTGCCGAGGTCTTGCAGAGGTCCCGGATGGTTGCCCTGATCCCCAAAGGCTGCCCCTACAGACGATTTTTTTTCAAAATTCATTCTATTGTATAACTCTAGTGATAAACTGTCTTGTCAATACTAATAATAGGTACGTAAAAGCAGTTTATTGCCTCAATTTTTTGACCACCGATTCATAAAAAAAAAAATTTAATCAGTGTTACTTATATTGGAAAAACTAACAAGAAAAGTGTGCTTTACAATTTTGCATTGGGTAACGTATGTAACATGTGCGTGTGGGCTGAATATTAATCTTCTCTTTTTTCACCTTTGACAAGGTCTGTGTATTTGTATGTTTGTACACTGTTATTGGCCGTTTGCAATAGAAGAAAAATGTGGTCTCGTCATCGACTGGACCTTTGTTTACCACGAGCAAAAAATGAAAGAGCACAATAACATCCAAGAACTTCAGTTTCGATACAATCAACGATAACCTCGTGTAATACATAATAGTAAATGCGTGGGAGTTTTTATGGCACCCACGATGATCTGGGTCTAGGAGGCGGTGAAACGCAATCGGTACCATGCCTTACGGAAAACTACAAAGTATGCGATATGGTCGCCTCGTTATCCGCCAATTCGATGGCTAGTTGGTGTCAATTAGATGTTGGCGTTAAATGTTTAGTAAAAAATTGCATGAGAGACCACACAAGTGGCTCGTAAAAATTGAAAGTGAACAGTGTGCTACGTGTGACATTATTTGAAACTTGACCTACTTACTATAAAATGAATACAAAAATTACGTCGCTTTGGATTGAAAATTTAATAATATAGGATTGCAGATAATTTTTATTATATTAACAAAACTCCCCTTCCCTTATTTTACNTAAAACTTTTTTTAAAATTTAATGATTTGTAAACAAAAACCCAAAGATGAAAAATGGGCCCAGTTCAACACATACGACGTTTGGGGTCATCAGCTTTATCTACATGTGATACAATTGAATTCTGAGAGGGTGCCATGTACCATATAAGGTGTAATTGAATTACGTTCTTTCATATTGAATTGTTTTGCAATTTTTATACTTATCATGTTAGGCGTAATTAATTGACTGTTAATATTTTCCAGGCTGTAAATTCAATATAAGGAACGTAATTCGACTATATCTTGTATTGGACTTTAGATCTCAATTGAATCCTGAACATTATTTGTGCCGATCATGGCCTCATTCTTCACATTTATGTTTAAATAATTTCTTTTTCTTTATATAGGTATTACACCTACACATAGTCTGCTAAAGGAGTATAATAGTAATCCACCTCTACACTAAACTTTATTTACTTGTTTGTTTATATGAAGGAGGTAATCTCTGGAACTACTGAACCCATTCTAAAAATTCTTCGACTAAATAAAAGCTGCACTATCCTTGAGTAATGTGTAGAGAGATATATAGGGTTTCCAGTTATAATAATTAATATTTATACCATAGATTCCTGCTAACATTTGGAACATAAAATGTTATAACACTTTTGACTTTTGAAACAAAATAAAAAATTATAAAATTATAACAGTTTTGATGCCGGCCCTGCACAATCGCAAATTAATTACGATTGCCAGCTGATCGTAGAAAAATTCACCTTCAGTAGGTCGGAATCAGCTGCTTTTTGGGGTGATGTTATTGTTTATGTTTGGTATTAAGTTACGGATCAGCCGAAGAAAATGCACTCGCGTTAAGGTCCATTAGATGACTGAAACATGTTAGAAAAACTACGTACCTATCACAATCGAAAATCCCATGATCGTAAACTGAAGTGGACCTAATGTAGCCCATGACGTCGAGTATTATGTTATTTTAAATAGAAAAGAAATTTTAACAACTACGGAATAGTTAGAAGCGGTGCACAAACAACCCTCACCACCCAGCGTTTGGTAAAGGTTTGTAACATAACGTACTAGTGTACGAAAACAAATGTATGTGTTATGGTTGTAAAAGTTGAGACAAGATGCAGACCTACTTTGACCATTCACATGTGTTAAACGTTAGTTTTGCCTGGCAGGGCTCATTAACCCCACGTGGGGTAATACAAGGATGTGTCCAGAAGGACCAAGTTGGTTATTTTGTTTTCATTAAATGTAAAAAGCTAAATATTGATATAACCTCCTATAAGTACACTGCTGGGAGTGACTGGAATAAATACACATAATGCCGTAGTTTCTAACAGGTTGTTCACTTCGCTTTGGATTGTTGTGGAATTTACCTGTTTGTTAGTGTTAGTTTATTTATTAGTGGTCTTTCATTAAATACTATTACAATAAGGACAATTAGTAGTGTGATAGTTCATTCTAGTAGGGTTCTTATTAAACCGTCAGTTGGTGGTGAGTTACATTACCAATGCCTATCGTATAATTCGAAATATTCCCGGTATCTGGGCCAAAATTCTCGCAACTGGGTTCGCCGCTGTTAGTGTTGCATTGAAGCGAATGGCGGGCAATTTCAACATTTTTTATAAAAGGTACGCTTTTATTTTTCACTTTTACCTTTTTTTTTACAAGGTGGAAGTGCATTCGGCTTCTTTCCGATGGGTACTTGCTACATCCACATTAGATCAGCTGAGCGACGTTAGGCGCCTAGATCCAGGCCCGTAATGAAACAAATTGTACGTTCAGATTTACAAAGACGATTTGCGAGCTAAATTGTCACTGGGTTGAAAAATTGTTTAACACTTTTTTGTTGTATTTTGTGTCAGGAAGTCGTGTTTTTTTTTTAATTATTATAAATGGGACACCCTGTATGTACATAATACATAATATATTATTATCATAAAAATCAGTTTTCCGTTACTAATTTATTCTTAGGGCGAAATTGCGAGCAGAAACTAGGTGGTTAATAAATAGGATGCGAGGCGTATTTGACATGGCTGTAAATATACAATGTTGCCATGTAGCCATGCTGTCTTTCTACTGTCATCAATAAATTTGCAAATTAATTGTAGTTACTCTATACTATAATACTTTTCAACCCGCTAGCACTTATCTGATAACAATAACATCTACCTTCCTACCGTTGTCAATGTTTTCCTTCGTAAAATCTGGGTCAATTACATTTGTTTACTCTAACCGACAGCTTTCACAACGCTCGCTAAAACGGTAGGCCATTTACTCCTCAACAAACCCCTTGACGGTATTAGGTATTCACTACCTCCCCTACTTCGCTGTCTCCACCGTACAATTTATCTACCTTCCCTTCTTTCCTGTATAATTCGATAAATGGGAACTCAGATTAAAACGCTATAGGTACACATGTTTACTGGAAAGTATACCTATTGTTGTGTTAATGGTCGGAAATGGGCAAGCGCTTGCTAATGTCGACAGGAAAGAGAGAATCCCCTAACTCTGGGGTGATGAACTAACGTTATTGACATTAAAACGCCGTTCGCTGCACTGTGTTTGACGTCTGTCCATATGTGAACGTGTATTAGCTTTGAACTTAAAACTATCTGCTCCAGGGGTGCTAATTTATTCAAAGCCACTACAAAGTTAACAATGAGACCATTACATTCTACCTACCAAAAGGCATAATTTAAATGCAAATTGAACTGTAAAGTAAACATGTAATTATTCTAATTCTCTCACTAGACTTGTCGCGATTTGAAAACTTAAAAACCTCAACAGGGCATAATAACATTGAGCTACAAAAACGACTTTTTGTAATGATTGTTCAGAAAGTTTAGTTTTAAAATATTGTAGCGAGCACGAGTGTGTTTGTGTGCGATCGGGCACACGTGTGCGTGAGCGGCTTATCGATTAGCCTCAGGCGCCTTTCTTCATGTGCGACGTATTTGTAAATGTGTGCGTCGTACCGGCGTTCTGGGAAAGCAGTTAAACAGTTCAAAGAAAAAATAAACCATCCGGATGTTTCCAGAAGGTTCCAGAAAGTAAACAAAAGAGTATTTAAAGGAAGAGACGATCGCCAAGATAAGAAGAAATAAATTGACCGTTGCAGAAGTGAATCCAGAAATAAATTGACAGTGAACAGTGATATATCAACAGTAGTGTAAATAAATAGTTTTTGTCGTTATCAGTCTTAGAAGTTAATTTTGTTAAACCCACGAACATAACAACATTATTCCGACTCAAAATGTGAGTATTCTCTTTTACCGCAGATGTGTTACTTTTACTGTTTTTCAATCTATATACCAACAGTGATTCAACTGCATCAATAACCAATTCCTTTCTGACCTGCCAGGAAATGTAATCAACTGAAGTTCCTAAATAATCGCATTGATGATCAGAACATTCCAATACGGGTATCTTGCCCAGAAGTAGAGGCAGTAATTATCAGTAATTTTAAAGCTATAAAAAGTTTTATTGGCTATAACAAAGCAATGCATCTCAATATGAAAGGCATTTCGAAGACAAAACTGAAGTTCTACCTAGAATTGCTCGGCGAAAAACATAGAAACCTTACAACTTTAAGAAATAAGAAATGTCCACACAGTGTTGGAAATTTACTCGCTGTGTCACGTGCCATCTATCTCACCAATCCTCAGAAAGGTGCCTGCTGCCTCTTTTGTTTCTAAATCTACCTACTATTGACATTCTCTTATGTGACTTGCAATTTTAAACTGTCTAATTCATTTGAATTTATTTTTCTAATACAACGGCGCCATAATTTATATCAGTTTCTGCATAATTTTATTTTTCTTTCTTTGAGACAAAATGTTATCTACTATTTCTCCAAGAAACTGCTATTGAACCCCACCAAATCAAATTTTGATAACTATGACAATAAGCATAATACTTCTCACAAATCACCTTTATCTGCTTTAGCATGCAGATGGCTGTCAGATATGTTGATTCTTTTTTTAATAAATACGTATAACTGAAGAGGGAATTACAAAAAAGCGGACCGTATTTTATCCCAGACATCGATTACTGTACTCCCAAAGATTTACCAATTATTTCACTCTGGACAATGATAATGATTTTCAAATTTTTCTTGTTAGTTAAACACCGCACACACATCATTTTAACGTGGATAAATAAAACCGTGTATTTAGAACACAAACTGGATATAAAATTCTACCTTAATAATGAAGCAAATCCATTAGGTAACGTTATGCTAAAAATATCATAACGGAAGTTGAATGCGATCCATTGTTCATAAAACAGTGCTTATCTTCATATAAATAAAAATGAATGTACCAGAAAAGGTAACCAAGCAAAGTTTTCTATTTCATAGCCATGAATGTAGTCCAATAGGAATTATACAATAACGGAACGTTGTTTTGTCTATAGAAGGACGTATTGTTTTATATATATATATATATATACATATATGTAACTCCGCATGGACGTTTCATCAGCTGTTTGCAAAGCCTCTTATAAATTATCAACGCAAGACTGGTTGTTGGTTCACCGTCTTCGGCTACATTTATATCAAATTACATATTTACATTCATCTATTTGTTGGCCTTCACAGAACTGAGTTTCAAAGTAGAAACGTATTGCCTAAATCAAAAAATACAAAACAGTGACATGGAGAACTATTTCACCGTTTAGATTTCTCCTTTTCGCACATATACCTTTTACGGACTATCTTCTGCCAGATGTTAAAACCTTTAGTCGTACAATTAGAATATGCTCTAATTAATTCCGGAACCTTTTGTCACTGCATTAGTGTAAAAAGGTGCTGTATCATTCATCCACCGCCGCAGGCACATATTTACAGTATATTCATTGTAGAATTTTAGTTTAACTTTATGCATAAATTAGGCATCCAGCTGTACGGTATAGTTTCAATCTTATTTTAAGACTTGTAAATGCCGAAAACTCTTTTTAATTATCAATACCTATTAAAGAATCTATATTTGTTATAATCTTTTCTAAACATGTTAAAAAAAATAAGAATCTGATTGTCATATTCCACGAATGTTTTGGTAATCGATAACGTGTGTTACCTTATTAATAAATTGGACTAGGTAATTAGTGCCGCCTTTCAACTGTGGCGACTGCTCTTAATTTGCATACCTTTTTTTATCGATCTAAAGGAAAACTTGACTCAGCGTATTAAGTAATGCGACATTGTTCTTTACTGCAAGAAAAGTTAACGTTCAATTTTAAATCTGATATTGAGGGAGATTTGTTGTCCCATGAAATTTTAGGTTTGCAACACTGTCTCTATGACAGTCAGGCAACTCCTATCAAAACATTGAACTTAATAAAAAAACACAATCTTTAAGAATTATATTATACTATTATACTATTAATTCAATAAAAGATATGGTGCAAATTCAAAATATATATTTTTTTTAATTGTGATAAAATAAGTGTACCTAAAATGGTTCCAAAAGCATGACTCGCCCGGGGCCCTAGATGACTAAGACCGGCCCTGTGGGTAATCGATATTATGCTCAAATGGTGATGTCAACATCCTGGGGCTTTTCTGGAACGTTCTTTAGACCGTCACGGGATTGAATTATTGGATGTGGAATGATTGACTGAAGCATAATGTCGGTTACTGCAGATTTCAAATCGATTGGTTACGAAAACTAATCAGCAACTTAAGGAGGGGCCATATAAAAGACCCATTTCGTGACACAAGGGTTCAACAAAGAAAGAACCACCACGACAGTCCTTCTGGATATAGAGAAAGCCTTCGATAAAGTATGGATCAATGGAGTCGTATATGAATTACAAACTCTAGAAATCTCCAGGAGATTAATAAAACCCCTGCACTCATATCTGACAGAAAGAAAATTCAGCATCAAAATTGAAAACTCAAGATCATCACCAAGAAAATCTGAATCAGGAGTACTACAAGGATCACTCCTAGGACCAGTACTCTACCTTTTATACACTGCAGACATGCCAATTAGACCTTACTTATTCATCGTCCAAAACGTAGACGACACACTCATAGCAGCTCAAGCAAAAATAAGAATTCACACCGTCAAAAGACTAAACAATTATATTAACGAACTTGAAAAACGGCTAAGAGCCTGGCGAATAAAAACCAACCCTAACAAAACTAAAGCCATATGCTTTAACAGAAAAGGCAGAACGCCATCCACGAACGTAATATTCCAAGGAACTGAAATCTCACTCTCAAAAGAGGTAAAATATGTGGGCATTATTTTTGACTACAAAATTAACTTCAACAGCCACATCAAATATACCAAAAGAAAAGGAACCATAGCCTACAAAATTCTATACCCTTTGCTATGTAAAAGTAGCAAGTATCAGACCAATACTTACGTAAAGCGCAATCATCTGGAAGCACGCAAAAGCCATCAACAGCCATCAACAGCCTATCCTCCTTGCAGAACAGGATTATTCGAAACGCCATAGACGCTCCCTAGTATATCAGAAACTCACAAATACAGAGACAAATGAATATCTCACCATTACAGGAATGCATAGCAAAAATTACAAATTCCTTTAAGGACCACTTGGACCATCGCGTAAACCCAGAAATCAGCAATCATCTAAACATTACACCAACAGAGAGATATATAAAACTACCTTTACAATAAAAGTCCTCCTATGACACAAATTACATGACGAATGTGCAAAGGAGCTAGACTCCCGCACCTACGACAAACATTGAGCCATCCAAGGAGTAGACCCTCGAACAACTTGTAAAGCACATGAACAAGCACGTTAACAAATAACGTTATTAAAAAAAAAAGTTGTAGCAGTTCAGAAGTGGGATAGTTCCGATTAAAGTGGTACTGGTCAGATAGAATCCAACAATTGTGGGGTGTACTTAAAGAAAGTTGCAGCATACTTACCATTTTAAATCAAAAATTACTTTTTTAAATTAAATGAGTACGATTCTATTTTTATTCTTTAACGAAAAAACCTCAGGGATGCTGAATTTTGTGAAGAATCTATAGAATGTATTAAAGAAAAGTTCTTAAAATACCTGATTTCATGAAAGAAACTTCAAAAAAGTAACCTAAAAACGACTAACAATCACTTAATCAAAATTAAATGTTATAATAATTACACTTGCAATGCAAAAAGCTCCATGTCGGAAGGGACGTAGGACACAGTTGATACTAAATCCGCCACTTACCTTAAATGTTATTTCCTAAGGATAGTGGCGGCACGTGCTCATTGATTCCAAACTTCCAGAGAATAAAAATAATAAAACTATACTTTATGCAATATTTCCGGTTAAATAAAATAAAATACGTATGTCCAACCAGTCTTAGGACTGACGACCTTATGACGATGATGATCATATATTATGTGAAGTTTTTTTTTGAGTATTTACTATAAAAAGAAGGGGATAAAACCTATTTCATTAAAACGATAGGTACCTATTTTATTATTAATATAACATTGCGTGTGCGTCATCAACATAGTCTGTATGAAGCAATTCGATCAATACTGACTGAAGTTCACATTCATTTGTTTATCAAGTACGATAATGAGACGCCCGAGAATTATGGGTTTAACTTTTTTCGGTTAAATCATTAGAAAAAAAAAATTGTAGAAGGAAAAACGATAGAAACATTTAAAAAACGACCTTAAAATTGTAAAAAAACAGGTCTAGTCCAAATTATTCCAAAAAATGGTGATTTTTCAGTTAATTCGTCCCGATTATTTTGTAGTTTGCATAAAAGAGAATAGGTAATCATATAAAAATGCGATAAAGCTTGCCATAGATGTGCACAAATAAAATTAATTGGTGTATCTTGTCGTTAAGGTAAAGTAAGCCACCCTAAGTACGAATTGTTCCTGTTGTAACAATTTTTTGTTTGTGTTTTTTTTTTAGTGTCAAATACTAACGTTAACTCATTTGTATAGAATAAATTTAAAAGCGAATTGGTCGAATTTTGATCACACGTGATTTCTAGTTGTTAACGTTTGAAGCGTGAACTGATCCAAGCCCATAAGCTTATCCGCAAACCAACAGTAATGCTGTTTTTAATACATGAATTCGAAATTTCCCTATTCCAAATGAGCAAAAGCGTCATTACTTTTTTTTCCGAGCTCGGGTCATATTGTTCTAAAGAGAAATAAGGAATACAGAGTAGAAGAACAAGCCTTTCTTTGGAACCTATTTTGTTTATGTTGTCGCCTGTTTCTTATCTTTTGTAACAAATTCTAGAATCTAGAGTGAACGGTTGTAAAGAACTTGAATTCTGTCTATCGATCTGCACCTGAAAAAATAATTTTTCCTAGGTATGGTAGGTTGTAGTCAATTCTGCATTCTGCCATGACTACTAGGGTGCTTCAAACAAAATTTTTAATTTTTTTTTCTAACTCTTGCCCTCTCAAATGTTTCTATTTGATGTAAAAAAATCCTCGCCAAACATGAGCCTTATAGCTCAAATCTAAGGGGTCGCTATTTTTATTTTAGTTTCCCATTTAATTAATATAGGAAATATTCTTTTTTGTTTAAATTGAATTTACACATAATTTACGCAATTTTTTCCAAAAAACCGTTTCATATTCTCAAAGTTGAGTCTTTGAGCTTTACAAAACTCTAGGACAAAGTATGATTATCTTTACAAAAAGACTAGTTACAGCTATTTAAAAATTACTAAATTTTGAAAAAATATCTTGCAATTATTTTTTTTGCATAATCCTCAAAACTTTTAATCGAACTATTAGTCAGTATTGTATTTTTATGTATTACAAATTTCAAAAATGGTTCTCAGTACGTAGTGTAGGTGGCAGCACACATGATAATAATAAGATAAATGAATTAATCGTATGATTACAAGTAATCATGGATTATAATTTTGTCCCATATTAGTTTATATTAATTATCCATTTTTGAAATTTTTAATACATAAAAATACAATACTTACTAATAGTTTGAGTAAAAATTTGGAGGATTATGCAAAACAAAATAATTGCAAGCTATTTTTTTCAAATTTCAAAATTTAGTAATTTTTAAATGGCTGTAACTAGTCTTTTTGTAAAGATAATCATACTTCGTCTTAGAGTTTTGTAAAGCTCAAAGACTGAACTTTGAGAATATCAAACGGTTTTTTGGAAAAAATTGCGTAAATTGTGTAAATTCAATTTAAACAAAAAAGAATTTTTTCTATCTTAATTAAATGGGAAACTAAAATAAAAATAGCGACCCCTTAGATTTGAGCTATTGGGCTCATGTTTGGCGAGGATTTTTTTTCATCAAATAGAAACATTTGAAGGGGTAAGGTAAATTTTGTCTGAGGCACTCTAGTGACTACTGTATACCCAATGACGCCCCTGCAAATGGCTACGTATTTTTTGAAAATAAGTTGACCGTTTTTATTCATTGAATTACTTTTTTAAGTAGCATTTTATCTCCCACCCCTTCACTCCTCCTTCGCATCCGTCTTCAAGTTCAAATCCAAGATCACTAAAACGTCGCCGTCGATATTTTCAAATGCAGTGATTCGTTTCTTCTAAAATACCCTGTATAATATGCATCCTACTTTATTTAACGAAATAATTTATCTTCATATTTGTGTTGTGTTTAGTTAATAGTGAGATCTATTTATTGTCCCTTGTAATCTAAAAGATGCTTTTACTCAGAATCAATTAACGTAATACATGAAGTCGGACACGCAATTTTGCAATTTGAATGCCTACAACATGTTCGGATATTTAGAATTTTTATTTTATGTGAGCGAAAATTATTCCAATGTTTAAAAAGAGCAAATAAATGTTCAGAGAATTCAAATTCTAGCCAAAACACGTATATCTATCTATTGTCTGTAGGTATGTAAATTTATAAGAAGATAAACGGTCTAACTCCAGAGACATGAAATTTTGTTAGCAGTATGAGAGGATTTCTTAAAATTCACCCCCTAAAGGAGACAAAACGGGGTTTAAAGTTTGATAGGTCGATTAAGACACAGCCCAAACCACTGAGGTAGGAAGCTTGAAATTTTGCACATAGGTTCCTCTTAGAACAATATTTTCCACTATAAAATAAGCATTCAAAGTACCACCCTCAAAGGTGTAAAATAGGAATTTGTGGTGTAATCGAATATCACGTGGACGAATTAAAAAATTATTCAAAGAAGGATGTGATTAACTCGTCCAACTTATCTCTCGATTGACTGAAACTCATTTATTGAATAATACTTTTTATTTTTATATAGATATCAATCGTAAATATTATAATTCATCAATACTTACTTCATACTACGCAAAACATTACATAATACAACCATAAATTGTCAAAACTCCGTATGAATTCTATATTGGTAAATGCTACGAAGTTATAATAATATTAATATTCAGATAAACGATCATGGTCAGTTTGAAAATTAAACTCTCACAAAGGGGTAAGCCTAATAACAAAAATATTAAAATGAAACAAAAACCGAAATTACCATGACCTGACTTAGTCCACTCAAAAGATATTCCACGATCGCAATTCCATAAAAAAACTTTCAGTCAAGGATAGGGAGTCAACTTGCTTATATGCTTTCAAGCGCGTTAATTATTTCTAGAATGTTCTGCATTGTTTGATGGAAATCTAACTAATTATTGAGATAAAAATTTCTTGACATAAGCAATAATTGAAAAATGAAAATGGTTCCCGTGGTGTTGTAATCCTTATAGCTATCACTTCTATCTTTTGAAATTTGTAAACCATTAATGATTTAAGAAATTGATCGCAATACTTACACGTTGACAATAAAAGTTAAATTTTCAATAAGACTTGCAAAGACATGCCCATTAAGTAATCTGATGACAATATAAATAAGTTAGTAAAACAAAAAAATTAATTGTAATTCACTGAATTAATATATCGTAAGGTGTTTTCAGGATATATTTAAAGTTGCATGGGTAAACTGCATTACATAGAAGTTTCCCTATATTTTACACGTATTAAATGCAATTAAATATTCAAGTGTAATCACGAAATACTAAAAATTAAATATTTAAAATACCAGGTGATAATTATACGAAGACTGCCATAATTTAAAGCTAAAAGAAAACAGAGGACGGAGAAATGTAGGTGAATTGGAAATTAAGGATTCAAATAACGATTGATAGATGCGAATCAAGGGAGTGAGGGATTTGCCCTTACGAGCCTGAAATTGTTAGATAATTTTTGAAACGGCTTGTAAGTGCATTCTAATTTAGTTTTTCGCGACATCATGACACCAGTTGTTACCGGGATCGCGGGCTCAGGAACTGGTTTTTACCGTGACGGAGCGTATACTTGGTAACAAGAAAATTGAGAAATACCCACATAAACTCCTATAAGTACATTGTACTGATTAGTTAAAAAGTTTCAGAGTGAATGAATAAAGTTAGCCGTAAAATTTTACTCTAAATTCAATAGAACAGGTTCACAATAAAGTATTTGTTTACACCAACTGAAATTCAGTTGGAAATTGAATTTTTATATGACAATAGAACTTTTGGAGGGAAAAGAAATGTTTAAGGTTTTATTGGATTGGACTGGATCTGGATTGTGATTATTACTGCATGTTCTACTTACGGTCAATGTAAAATTTAATGCTCAGTAATGTATTGTTTAATTAGAATAACATTTTGGGTTCTAATGCGTCCCTGTTTTTTGGAAGCAATTTGTGGAATTTGGGACGTCTGAGTTTGACGAATATTGTTGAATTAAAAACATTTCTGAACACCACAGAATGTGTACTGACTCTGACCAAGTGCTTATTCTTATACAAAAAATTAAGACGTATCTATTGTTCGATTGAGGATTAACCACCGAACATTAAGGTTAATGGTTTCTCTAAGATTTGGGTAGCTATTTGAATATTTCAAAACAGAATGCCTTCGCAAAGTATAACAGCTATTAACGGTAAATTTATTAAGAAATAAAAGTTTTTCGTAATTTTTTTATCCATCTGCGATACAATGGAAATCTCAAAGGGAAATACTTTCAAACTGAAGGGTTTCCATAAATTAGTACAGTCACCATTAGGGATGTAAAACTAACGATGGTGGTTAAATGAGACAAATCGATAACTCTGAAAAAGACATCGGTGTTATCGATATATCTCCAGCAGATACCTCTTATCTTTAATCAAAAGATAAAAAGCTAAAAAAGGTACTAGCACATTGATTCTTTTACAAATGTCAAACTCTATAACATAAAAAGTAAAATCACCAAGGAAATTAAATAAAGTTACAACATGTGTCGTTTTTGGATTATGGGAACTTCTTATAACTTTAAAAAAAGTATCCATACTCCCTACTGTTGCTGTAGTTGTTGTTTATTTCGACCTACGCAAATTGTTAATTTTCTATTTCTTTATCATATATAGAACGATTGTTACTATCAACAAAATAATTACCTACCACTTTTTGTAGAGCGTAACATCAATAATGTTATGAATATTTTTTACATTAGTAGTTACCATAGCTGCTCGGATTTTAGCGTTTTTACAATATAATTTTTATAAATAGATAAGGAAACTCAAACAGTATATAAATAAGTTAATTTGCGTTAGTTCATTTTCGTTGTAACGTAGCGTACACTTGGATCTAATAGCGTGAGCTTGAGCTTATCCGGTATAGAAAACAGGCTGAGAGCCACAACCAGCCATAGCCAGTTGGCCCGAGAAGGTTCTTTTGATGACGAGCACACGACACTACGATGTTGCGTTGCGGCCCCATTGTTGTGGGGGTGGCGGCGGTGGAAAAGACGGCCACCGCATATTGACGTAATCCCGGAAGCTCACGATTTCGTCCGAACGAGACCGAGCCTACTTCGGGCTCCACTAGCGTCGACTAGAACAGTCGGTCTACAGGCGGTTATCGAGTAGTAGGTAGCTAAAATACTGAACGGAGGGGTTACATAGTCGTATATACCGGTCGATGTTAGCAGGGTGCAACAATGTGTCGTTATCTCAATAGTGTTGGAATAGAAAGTGATTGTGCTCATAATATTCAATTTAAATGAAACCTATGGGGTAAGTTTTATTAACAGTAAGGGAGTATTCTTAAAAAGTTGTGATAGTATCTTACAACAGTGTTCTTTTACTAGGGAGTCGCATATAAAATTTAGAACTAATTTGATTAATTATCGTATCTACAATTATTAAAAAAAAAGATTTTGCGGTAACTGTCGTTTGTTTTGTTTGATAATTGCGAATTAAGGTACTTTTTTTGAATTGCACAATTTCTTATGTTGGGAATCACAAAAGCTTTAGTTTTTCATGATGATTCCAGCTGGTGTACTAAACTGGTTCGTGACTTACTGATTGCATTGTATGTAAGTAAGGTACTACCTCTCTGTACCTATATGCACTTTATTATGTACTCACCCACGTACTGTACCTACTCTTAGGTACCTATTTATGTACCTGTATAAAAATGTAACCATGTTTCCCTACATGTCTACAAAAGCAGATGTGCTGAAAAAGTAGTTATTTTTATTCATTGATTACATTTTGTAATTTTAATAACCACCAAAATGTACGAGGTTGGAATACTGCTCAACAACGTAAATGCGAATCTTCCCTAAAGTATTTTGTTTTCTATATTTGTATGCAATATGTATAATACGTGTGTGAATATAAAAATTGCTTAGAAAAATTAAAAATTTTTTCTGAAAATAATACCTATAGGTACGTAATGATATATCTATCTTAGGTGCGGTACTACCTATTTGCCGTTATTGCTGTTAATTGATACGGAAAGCCCGAAAGCCTGTACTAATTTATAATTTTTTTTAAAAATATAGTGTCGAATATTAAATAATATAATTGGACATTCTCTAAATATGTTGTAATTAAAAAACAAAAGTAGAATAAGACTGTATGTCGATGGCTATTACGAAATGTTTGCATGTTGGGGCTGAGGACGTAAGTTTTAAAAACTTTTAAAATTAACTGATATTTACCTAGGATCAGTACGTACGTGTGCGGAGAGACTTTAGCTTTAGGCTTTCTCATTAATTAGATTAGTCTCCTGCAATTTAGGTGCTTTAGGGTGTTTTATTTTTGACCTTTCGCACAATATACCTCGGTACTTGTAACTAAAATAGTAGCAGTGTGGTTTGCTTGGAGTTATGAGTTTTGAAGTAATTCAATTTTAAAGCAGGTGATACAGGTATGCAGGTACTTACAAAGTTGCAATAACACCCCATGTAGGGGCGTGAAAAGCTGAAGTGTGTATTTAAAAAGCAAAAATTATATATATAAAATAATTGACGTAACAAAAGTTCGAGATGTCTTTAACTGTCAACACATGTTGAATTTGAACAATCGCGAAACAAATACATATCTGCACTTACATGCATTGTATGAGACGCTAAAGAGAATACGTCATTAATAAATAATTAATTTTTTACATTAGTTGACATTGGAATTGAGACATGAAGTTTAGTCAGGTAGGTAGTACTCACCAAGTAGAATCGTGTGGTAGCATTAATTCCGTGCGGAAACCAATGTAGCTTGAGATACAGGCTCCTAAAGTTATTTAATCGGAGGAAATTTCGATTGGTACGGCCCTGGCTGCAGCCCTTCGTCAGCTGTTCTCGCCAAATATGCATTGATGACGTCATTGTTTAGTTAGGTAGATGTATGACAGACTCGAGTTTGTTTAATGCCCCTGCCCGCCGAAGGCGGGCTGATACATTAGAATAATGTTAGGAAGATATGTTTTAGGACAAACGATGTTNGTCTATAGAGATGGCATTAATAGACTGGAACACCGCTATGAGAAATGTATCAGCCTTGGAGGAGATTATGTTGAGAAATAAAAAAAAAAAATTTTTAAAAACCTTGTTTTTCTTGGTCAGGCCGGAAACTTATCAATCCACCCTCGTATATTTACCTAATAAATATAGTGTGCAACTGTATACTCGTATACTGCTTCTTCTTTCATTCATATTATTCTTGGAGCTTTGATAATCACAAGATTGTTTAGTCTCGTAAGTCTCATTGGAATGCAAATCAGTTATACTTAATAATAATAATAAAGTTAGTTATGGTTATAAATTCAACCACTCCGGTTAATAGTTTATGTTTTTATTCTAGCGTTTTCTATTAAATACCACTTCATCAACCTCCCAAACCGTTCCAAAAGTCCTTTAAACGCTAAGCCAATGAAATTTTAATTTTTGATTCAACGAGAGGGTTGAGTTGAAAGCGTTGAAACGAACCTATAATGTTTATAAATACTAAAAGTCTGCAAGCTGACTTTATACATTACAAGTTACCGTTAATCAAAACTTGATATAATGTCAAGCAACAGTTCGGTCATATTAATGTTCTTATTCCCAAGAAAAAGTGAATATTAGAACGATACCGAAATAAAAATCAATAAATAATACAAATTAGGACAAACGACCTATCCCAATACAATGTTAATTTCAATTTTTATTAGGTAGGTTTTTTTTGTTATAATTATTAGGTAAATTATTATTGCTGGTGTTTCTTTTTTCATTTTTATTTGATAGAATTACATGGCACTGACGGGTACCGGAATCATGATCCGGTATCCGTGTTATACATAAGCGGAAGAATTAGAAATTGTTATATTCAGTTCAGTTCTATTTGTGCCAAGTTGCAAGTTGTAATTTCGAGTGACAAGACGAAATTTCGAGTTATAATTCGCCATTGTATATTTACTCAAAATATATGGGGTAAATGTCTAGATGATGGTGGAAAGAAGAGGTCTCCCCCTACACTGTACCATAAAAAGTTCGTGGCGGTCTCACCCCCATAAAAAGTTATGTGGGTTAGACCATGGCCTTCTACCCCCGAAGGGGGGGGAAGGGGCATCGAAAGAGGCTGGTCACCTGAGTAAAACCCCATAAAAAAATTGCGGCGGTCTCACCCCCCATAAAAAGTTAGGGGGGTTGAAAGTTGATTATTTTGACAATTTTCGTACACTATAATTCAAATAAAATTCAATAAAACATTTTTTTTCTATAAATTTTCAACCTGGTGAAGGTGGGGGATCGAAAGAGGGTAGTCACTTGAACAAAACCCGTTAACCTAACCTAACCTACCCTATTGATAAAGATATTTGAATAATGTTTTATATTACTTTCTCAATATTTTTATGTATTTTTCCATTAGTTTTACCTTTGAATATTGTTTAAGAATGACTATTTAATATTTACATGCCTAGAAATGTATAAAAATTGGCATATTTATTAACTTTGAACTCCTATAACTTTTTATGGGGGTGAGACCGCCACGAACTTTTTATGGTACAGTGGTGGG
>NW_020440688.1:9294-21162 GCF_000699045.2 Agrilus planipennis | reverse complement strand
GTGGTCACTTGAACAAAACCCGATAACCTAACCTAACCTACCCTATTGATAAAGATATTTAAATAATGTTTTATATAACTTTCTCAATATTTTTATGTATTTTTCATTAGTTTTTACTTTTGAATATTGTTTAAGAATGACTATATAAATATTTACATGCCTAGAAATGTATAAAAATTGGCATATTTATTAAGTTTGAACCCCCATAACTTTTTATGGGGGTGAGACCGCAACGAACTTTTTATGGTACAGTGGTGGAGGAGACCTCCTCTTTCGATCCTCCCATCATCTAGACCTTTACCATATATGGTACTGTTTCTTAGAAGAAATTAGCTACGTTATGGTACAGTAATTGTACTTAAAATCTGAAAATTAGTAATACACGTTCGAGAACCACACAGAAAATTTTCACTGACTATGTCGTTTTATTCCCGATTAGAAAGACAGCCTTTTCAATTCAAACGCACGCGATGGTCGTTTGAAATTTACATTTATCTTCATATTAGTATTACAACCGGACAATTTTTAGAATTCATCCATTTTCGATATGACATGCGACCAATTTTAGTAAGGATAGGGGCACAACAAGATCTTTTTATATGTACGTTATCAACATTTTCTGTTAGATTCTTACGTTTATTTTATCATATCTGTGTCTATGTTACAATATTGTCAGAAAAAGCATCATAGTAGATGCCTATTAAACAAATTGTTTTTTAATGCGATTATTACAGAGTAACCATAACTTCTATGTGTGAATTAGATAAATTAGATTCCTTACATTATGAACCTATTTGTACCCATTTGAAATAGGTAGGTACATATTGCTAATTTTACATTTTGGTTTTTATTAAAACATATACTGTGCCGCATATTTTCTTTATCTTTCTTTAGACGAAGTTGTTCTTGTTGTTTCCTTTGATATTTTCTTTTAGTCTAAATTTGCAAACTGTAGTAGTGATGGTCTTTGACTTATTGCATCATTGATTAGCTACATTTTCAATCATGTTTGAAATTACTAATAAACAAATATGGCAATAAAAAAAGAATAAATACTCAACATCAAATACAATTTTATGTCAAATAGGAAATCAGAATTCTGGAATTGAAATTTGAAATGAATAGTAATTTCGGTAATTCTACTATATTTATCTTTACTTATTTCGCCGTGGCTGTGAAGGCCGAAACGCTTGACGGTTGATTTATTGGAGGTTTCTTATATTATTTATAATTTATTTCATGTTTGACAATGGCAATTCATTTATAGTATGNTGACACCCAAATAAAGTTTACTCAAGTATTGCGCTATTTATTTTCCTTCGCAGCAATCATTACACGTTTTATACAATTTGCAAAAAGCAGTAGATTTATAGAGCTGCATAAGTCACACTGATTAATTTTTTAATTAGATTTATTGATCTCAGATGTCATTTACGAGAAATGGCTAATCGTAAGTTATATAGAATTCGCTTTTCGTTAAAAATAAAATAGTGCTGGATTTTTTAATTTCCAATACCAATTACAATTCAAACAAAGAGTTATAATTTTTAATTAATATTAAAGGGTAGTTGTATTGTCAAATAATGGAAATTCGTATAGATATAGGATTTTACTGTGTATATTACTATGTCATCATCATCATCGTCATAAGGTAGTCAGTACTGAGACTGGTTGGACACGCACCTCTAGTCCTTCCTATTTTGAGCTAATCTTCGCATAAAATAATTCGAAGTGGTCTGTATTCTGTCGAAACGACCAGACGCGGATTGCGATTTCGATCTTTCTGGATCTCATCAGCGCGTCGCAGGCAGCTCCGACAGAAATACTACAATACAGACCACTTCGAATTATTTTATTGGATTAAGCTGCTAACGTGCCTATCTCGTTGAGGTTGGCTACGCCGGTATTCGTTTTGAGCAAGTAGATATCCACACAAGTGGACCTTGTTGGAACATACGTAATCCTAAAATGTACAGATGGCGTTTACTGCGCCATTTGTAGTATTTCCTAATCTTCGCATTTCCCTAAGGCTAGAACAGCCCACATCCTTAACTATTTGCGAACAGTAATCTAATCTAGGTCTACCTCTACTCCTCTTAACTCCTGTTTCTGCCTTTAATATGTCTCTGATTAGACCTTCATGCCTGAGAAGGTGTCCTACCAACCTATCTATACAGTTGGAAACAATCAAATTCATGGACATTAATAAAGTTTTGTACGGTGTATTTCAAAGTATGAGAAAATGTTTTTAAATTAATTAAATATGTATATATTATTTTTACTTTTTTTGGAAAACCGGAGCATTGAAATAAAGTTAAGCTGTAGAGTTGCTGTATGGTATTCATCCTTTTCATCAATATTGTACGATACATAGTCATATTAATAACCACAGTACCTAGTTTATGCCTGAAATTGACCTTTGCTACGTTTATGACGTACTTTTCTTGAGAAATACGATCTGATATTCGAGAAATTCCTGTCGTATAGATGGTGCGGCGGTGGATAATTTACAGTATTTATGAAGATTTTCTTCGACTTACAAAACCGTTTTAATTTGTGTGCATTTATGTTGCCATGGCTAAATGTTTCAATTAAAAATAAGGGTGGCGTTAAAGTGCGTCACTACTGCCTAACATACCAGTACATTTTCAGAGGGCATCGATTACTGATAATGGTGTTTTTAGTACGTTGTCGACTGTTTTATACGTTTCGCGTTATCCTGTATATAAATCGCGGAAAGTTGGTACAATATCGAGTATATTATGCTGGTTCCTTCATTTGGTGTAGACGGCAAAGGTAGGAATTTATAGACTGAAAGTTATTTCGTTATTTCATTATATTTATTTATTTTACCATTGAAAATATAAGAAATGTCATCATCATCATCGTCATAAGGTAAGTGTCAAAGCTAATCATTTTGTATCATTTTTAAAATCCACAATTCTACGGTACCTACGGTATAGGAACCACATGAAAATGTTCCGTTCATCGGCGCCATATTATTATTTAGGTTTCTCATGTCTGACTAATTTCTATATTATTAAATACGTATATATATGTAGGTCTATTAAACAACAGAGAGGACCGAAATTTTGTATTAGGGAGACGTACAGCTAGTTGGAAGTTGCTTGACTAAATTCAAAGAAATGCTCATGAAAATAATAAACAAATTGTTATACCACGTAAACGTTGTTGTTTCGACTTAAACAATCTTTATTATGTGAAAATTGACTGTGTGAACTTCATGTAGAGTTATTTAGTTAGAAAATAAAATGTGCGTATTATAATTTTGTTTGTTATACGAAAAATTGTAAATTCCTGGACTTTATTTGTCTTTATGAATACGCAAACTTGTTAAAACTTGAATAATTTACTCATTATTCTGATACTGTTTAGTTTTAGTTATGGGCATTAAATAAAATAAATAGCCCTATTTGTGTTTTTATAAAATTAATGAATTATTGGTGCAACACGAACGACAGACGAAACCGATTTTTTAATTTCACTACCTTTTCATTCATTAAAATATTAATAGTTCGTTGCGAACTAGTTCTTTTTGATTGACGAACTAGTTCTCATAGTTTGCCAAAAAGAATAGTTCTTTTTAATAGTTTGTTCTCGAACGACTAATTAATCTGTAGGATTTAGATTTCAGAATTTTCTTGGCTAAAATGTTTTTTGTGTCATTCTTAGGTTGTTTATAATTTTCCTAATTGATTTTACACTGTCTGTAGACGCTGTTGCATGTGTTAATTTGATTATTCAATTCTTTTTGTGGAGTATGTGTCCTTTTGATAGTACATATTATGAAACATCTCGGCCGTTGGTGACGACAGCTATATTAAATAATCATAACAATAACAAATACCGGGCGACATGTAGACGGGCAACGCCCAATGGTACACATGCAGAGGGAAGGGGAAAATGAATCATGCTATTCTGCGTTCTTCTATGTATTTCCGACCCCGAACATTTTCTACAAATCTTCTTTGATTTAAATAAATTCAATTATAATCTAAAAACGGTAAAAGTGATTTAACAACGGATACAATTTGAATCTGCGTTTACTAATCTATACTATTTGCCCNGTAAATAAAATTTATGCATACATACTTATTAAAATCATTTTTAGTTTTAAAGACAATTAAGCAAAGGACCAAGTATTTTCTATTTCGGACAATTTTAATACAAATTTAAATATTCTATTTATTTTTTTGTTTAATGAAATATGATTTCAGAAAACAGAGGACGTCTGTCGATTTGCTATTTAGCCGTGTCCCTGTTTATTCACACAATTCCCCAAAAATTCTCTCACTTGCGACCGAACTAGGCTTAATCGTTTTTAAAGCCTGATATAATAATTCTAAATTTTTTGTCCTTTTATTTGTGACTTCCAGGGCCAAAAACTCTTTTCTTAGAGTTTGAGTAGAGGAAGTCACTTCTTCCGGTTCCTTTAAATAAAAACTATCAAACTGATATAAAATCTAAATTAATTCATCCAATAGACAAAACACACCGTTTATATCATCGGTCCGATGTGATTCCGAGAACCAAACCGCTTGCAACAGTGTTGACAAACCCTAGTGTGAATATTAGATTATAAAATTAGCGCTCAGTTTTTTAATGTTTATCTTTCAAAATCGGCATCACCATCTTCGGTGATTTGGATGAGAGTCCCCCGCACATAAATGTGTGGTGTGAATGTTATCTTTTTTCATGAAGTTGCTCGCCTTCTTTTATTTTTAGTTAGGTTAGGTTATCGTGTCAACAATGTAACACAATGTATTTGATGTTTTATTGTTCAAAATCATTATTATTCTGCAATAAGAAAGATTAGTTCCCATTCCTTTCACCGACAATTGTATTTACTTTAGATAATTGTCACAGCGTCAAGTTTAAAATGGTGTATTTTGTAGTGTTATGTTTGTTGTCATACTTAACATGTACCATCATATGTCATTGCTATTATGAGGCATGATTTGAATTGTTAATTTGTCTTTAACATGCGTTACCGCTGCCTCTGATCTTTGACGGTGTGCTTACATACATAATATGCTATATTGATGATCAACTTTGTATTTTTTGCGTGCATTGTATGTAGGTCACACTCACACTTCATGGTAGATTGCTTTTCCATCCGCATATTTATTAATAGACGTGGTGTATGTATGTATGTACGTGGGTATCGCATTATCCAAGTATATTGCCGTTTAATGAATAAATGACTAACGCAAGCATAGAGAGCTGTAAACTTTAAAATTTGGTAAACACTTATTCTTTAACGACGTGTAGAATGAATGATGAATGGGGGTTTTCTTGATGCCGAAATAAATTTTAAACGGTTTAATAACTTCATTTTGAGTCAACTCTTTAAAGGTTTATTTATAGAGATAACTAATTATAATGCGTGCTTTGCTTCGGCTTGAAGTTTGAAAGGATTTTGAACACAAAACCTGAAAGTTCGATATTAGTAAAATAGCAATAAAATGGGTTGCCATATGGTCCCTCGTATCCAAATTCCTAACGCCAGAGGGAGATTTTTATGTTTAAAATGCTGTTACTTATATAGACATTCGTAGTTTTATAGTGTTGCATTGCATTTTGAACATCTTCAGATCATTTTCCATTTACTCTTTAAATTAAACTGTAAAACCCCTTCATTTTACTACATTATCAAGCGCCTTAAAAATGAAGTCGTTTTATAAAGCGGCTAACTCTGTTTTCAGTTAATTGTAACGTAATGGTAGCAATTCTAATGGCCAGTGGGTATTTTTTTCGGCCAGTTTCTAAATCCATTTTCGGTGACTATATAAATCAACTTTTGGTCAGTATTTTTTTACCAGAATGACCAGTAGGAAAATTGCAGCTGATCGCGATTTTGTAAAATATACATTGGTCCAATTCAGTCCACACTTATGGACGTATTTAAGAAAATGATACCCGACCACAGTTGTATCCTGTAAAATATGTATACCCGCAGGGCCGTCTTTAACCCATTGGAGGCCCTGGGCACATAAACCTACCGGGGCCCCTACAGCTTTTACAGAGAATTATTTAGTTTCTTATTTGTTTCTTTATATTGACATAAATGAATAGGTAATTGTAATATGACTCTCAAAAGTAACTCTAATATCATTTTCAGGTTGATACTTAAAATTGTGTTTTTTCAAAGGCACCCTTTTAGTTTTCAGATATGTAAAATCGTCAACCAGTTGTTCAAACTCTTTGTCTTTGTGCATATCCCATTCTATGGACTGATTAATCTTTCTTGAAGCATTGGTCGTCTTAACTTATTTTTTATTCTTTTCCGTTTAAAGAAGGAGCATTCGCCACTACAGTTAGTTACCATCATGTTTAAAAAGATTCTCAAATCAATTTCTACATTTGGATATGTGTCTCCAACTCGNCAGAGGGAAGGGGAAAATGAATCATGCTATTCTGCGTTCTTCTATGTATTTCCGACCCCGAACATTTTCTACAAATCTTCTTTGATTTAAATAAATTCAATTATAATCTAAAAACGGTAAAAGTGATTTAACAACGGATACAATTTGAATCTGCGTTTACTAATCTATACTATTTGCCCTTGGGTCTGCCCTGTACCATTCGTCTATGCTTCATACTTCTTTCTTACGATTTTACATTACTCTTTACCATTATTTTCCTACCGAAAAGTTGGATTTTGGATAGATGGCGGCACTTCTGTTAAACAATTCAGTTTTGACGCAAGTGTTTTATGTTTCTAGACGTTTTCTTGTGGTGGATGTGTTAGGTGGATCTGAAGCTAATTACATCCCCTGGAAAATAACTTCTTCCTGAGTTCTGTTGAGAATTCATTTGATATTTTTAATATACGACTTGCTAGGTTTCATCATATATCATTTTCACGTGTTTAATTTATTTGTTTGTTGCAGGCAAAATGTCCTGTTTATTTTTGGAATGGAATTTAGAAGCAGTTCTCTAATTTCCCTTAGTAGGTAATTTGATCTGTTTTTAGGCCATTGCGCATGTTGTCGTGAGTTAAGATTGCTATGTTGTCCTCGAATGCATGACATGGCAATGTAATATCCTTAATTTACCTCTGCTTAATGTAATTAAATGGCCAACTTTGAGGGCCAGTTATTGTTTACGCCATTCTTAAATCACTTTTTCTAGGGAACAATCGAAAAGCACTGATGAACCCATCTCACGTCTTCCTTGTTTTTTTATAATTTAACGTTGATGGGCTGTCAAATTTTTTTCGTTAACTTGAGCTGGCGGATTTTGCGTTTGACTTGTTAGAGACACAAATAAAATATTATCAGGAATCACTAACAGAGGTTACTTAACAACAGGAAGGAAACTGCCTACCTTATTGTCACAGTTGAGAACGTGTAAAATGACCGGTACCCCGAAGGACCAATTTGACGTGCCAGTTGTATTCGTAGAGTTTACGCTGATGTCAATGTATTTATGTACATGTACATTATACTCGAAGTACGTTATCGGTATACGTACTGTCACTATTATTGTCGTACAACTACATCCTCATATGGATAATCATAATTGCCAACCCCACTTGTCCGATTATTGAGATCGGACGAGGAAAGATATGCTATGAATATTGCACGGATTTGTAAACTATCCTATAGCACCCAAAACACTGTGGGAATATAGTAGTAGAAATCGTATCAATACTGTTTGTAGGACAAGCCAAATATACAAAGTTCAAAACACATACGAGTAACCATTGCAAGCGCAGAGCATAAGACGTAAAACATTGTTGTTGTCGACAATGGGTTAAAGTTGAGATAACTGATATAAAGTTCCAGATGCGATTAAAGTTGAGGTACCTGACTTAAATATCAAGGTACGGTTAAAGACGTGGTATCCGACTCTGGCACAGAGTCTGGTTCCCGATATAGTGTCATCTGGCACGGGTTATTGTTGAGGTATCTTATTTAAAGGCCATCTGGTACAGTGCCTGACTCCCAACGTACTTGGTGTCATCTGGTACGGTGCCTGACTCTCATCTAGCTGGTGCCATCTGACACAACTTGTAAAGTAAATTGATGACACCTAAAACATCACAAATCGACCTACGTTAAGATCGTTAGCGTGTATTAAAATGCACCAAACATACTTTATGTCTTATTACATCACTGTCGGTGTAGATTACGTATTAATCGTAAAACAGGGCTCATAATGGCTCACGTTCCATAATAATCTGTTAGGAAACTGAACAATCTTTTCCAAAAACTGAATGGCCAGGGTTCTATGAGAAATCCTCAAAAATCATTTTCTTGTATTTCCCGTAAATCTGTAATCGCCCTACTTTTGGATCACCCCAACGCTAGGATAATGGGCATCTTCAATATGGAAGGTTTGACATTGCGCAGATGCTTTGCACACAGATAAGGCATATATTAAGTCTAAGAGGGTGACGAGAAATTAATAGTTTGGCAAAAATGTAAAGGTTGCTAACAAATATTAGTTTCCACATATTATATTAAAGTACTTGACAATTGTTTCGCCTTACTAGCACTTCATCAGAAGTAAGTAGGTACTTATAACAAAGAATAGTAATTCTTTACTTTAGGGACCACACCTCCGACTTTCTTTAAATTGTGGTATGTTTTACAGTTCAGCGTGCTGATTAATATATAGTTTTTACAGAGGAAGTTTATTATAGAAGTATTGGTTATAAGGACAACTCGTGATGAAATTAACTTTTTATTTTATGTAATAATCACTTAAACTCGGATATAACTTCATACTTTCATTGCTACAAATTCTTGAAACGGTCATATTATTGGTGCTTTCGCATGTCAGTACTTTGGCCGGCAAAATTTCATCATCATAACGTACTTCCTCCACTCTTTCTATTCTGAGCTAATCTAATTTATTAGTATTTATTTTCATTACCATATGAACCGCATAGTGACTCGGATACCATTCCTTAACATAGTTTTCGGCCTTTGAAAAAGGAGTTAGGAACAACCAAATCCAAATAGTCCGTTCGTGTTCGCATTTCCTATGGCAACCTAACGAACTCGACCTAATACATTGCATTGTTGAGGATTACAAGGTTGGGTAGTTAATATAACATAAGTCTTTGTATGATCTATTTGTTATTTTATCTTTGAAAGTATTTTCTGATTCCTTAATAGCGTCGTTTGTTTCAAATGGCAATTTCTTGTCATATTGTAAGGCTAATGCTTGTCTTTGCACAATAATATTTCTAAACGTTATTTCGAGAATAACTTGCTGCTTTCATAACCTAATACAATTGTGTTCATTTACGACGATGTTGCTTCCATAAAAATAAAAGTGAGGTCATAGACAAAAGTTGTTGCGGTAGTAAACTTTTTATTGTAGTGTCAATTACATCGACAATGACCTTCATTTATCTAACTGCATAATAGATAAGTCACAGCAATAAGCAATATACCGTAGAAGAAAGTTGTAGATCACAGAGCAGCACTCTTATCTGAATTTGATTGAACATGCTGAATTAAAATCTTTTTACTTAAAAAATTCTAAACACAATAGCAACAAAATATTGCTTAATTGGTCATAAAACTTATTTTCAAAATGCGAAACTATTCACCTTTTAGTTATTGTTGAATAACAAAGAATAAGTATAGTTTTAGGGAAATGTGGAGATTAGCTCAGGATAGGAAAGAGTGGAGGTGCATGTTCAGTCAGTCATAGAATGATGATGAAGTACAGTTTTTATGATACATATTAGTACGTGAAGCGGCATTTCTAGTGAAATGATAAAAATAACATTATCCTCATCATAGGGTCGTCTGTCCAGAGATTGACTCTTTCTGTAATTTTTCTTCCATTGCTTACCAGTATTTTTGTTGTTTTAGTTTTATTTATTTTCTGTAACTCCTTGTTATATGCTAATAGTGGTCTATCATCTTAAAATCTATGAATGCTAATCATTTAACCCCTGTATATATATCCCTGTCTGACTCCCTTCCTAATTTACTTCTCCAAAAAATACACAACAAATTCTGTTATAAAATAGTCTCCATTAGAAGTACTACACATGTAGGCATGATCTATCAATCGTTTCATGCTTTTTAATAATTTTTTTAGTACTGCTTAACTTTGTGGTCAAAGCTTCTTCTTCAAATCAATCATCCCCCTTCAAGTTTAATTTGGGAAACAGGAAGTGATTAGGAATACTTGCAGCAGATGTCGGGTCTAAGGCGATTCAACACTTCTTGGTTAAATTGATTATCCACAGTAGTAGCTTAAAGAACAAATTTCGTTAGGAACGATACATTTGGAGTTAAAACAAATGACCAACATTGTCTTAATTTTTAATTTTTGGAAACACAGTTTGTAGACGAATGTTATGTTATTAGTAAATTTTTTTGCAGAAATGCATAATTTGGTGAAAGTGTGGAATATACGATATTTTTTCAACCACATATGTGCATTTGAAAATATCACCTGATTCTTTGAAAACTCCTAAATTAATCGAACTGCGAAAATCTTTTGAATAAAACGTAACATCCTCCAAGGCCTTAACATTTACATTAATCTCTATTTAAATATACGAAAATATGATACCTGTTCGAATTTTTTATTCTACCACATTGTATTGCCGCGCTTTGACGATTGCATATAATAGAATACCTCTTGTTCGATTTTTAACCCGCCATTAATATCCCAATTAAGAAACAGTTCAATTGGTCTGGATGGCAGTGAAAGGATGTACACAATAACTTTTTTCATTTAGCGTTGGAGAATATAAGTAGATCGCGTTTGTTGATAGTGCAAACTGAAAATGTATGACCTTATTTACAAAAGATTTTCCTAATTTTCCTTACAATGTTGGCTACTGTTGTACTTGATTAAAATCGGAAATCACGATCAGTATCTACAATAGCAAACAATGATGCGATCCGTGACTTCCACTTAGTCAACTTCTCAGTTTTAAATAATTTGAAAATAAATATTTTTTATTAAGTCTCCACCAAATTTTGTAGTCCCTCCATTCAAACGAAAAAACCAATGTTGTAAATTTTTCGTCCGATCACGTTGTTAGTTAGTACTTCTTCAAATTATTTTGCAATGGTGTTGTGACCATTGAATTGAAAAAAAAGTTAAAAAATACGATTTTAGTTTTTTCGGATTCATTACAAAAACGTCCTTATGACTGGGAAATTAATAAATTTCAGTAGTTTCTATAGGACGATCGTGAGGCTAAAAATCGAGTGCAAAAGAAATTTTGCGCTCCTCTATGGATATGGAGATTTGTAAATTTCCACAGAATTGTTAGTTTAATTCAATTTGGTTAAGAATAAACGCGAGAAATTAAACAAATATGCTGTGTAGTCGCTAAATTTGCAAAGGTATCATATATTTATTTGATACGCCTAGGTATATAATTCAAAAGAGTATGGAGATTCACCTGAGGTTAGTTAGGTTTCGTAAAGCATTCTAATATTTCGGCTCTTCAAATAGTGTATTATACTAACCCTATCCCGATTTTCAATATTTTTATTGTCGCTAGGTACCTAAGTTTTATTTTCATATAATCGCAATGTTTTAAACTTTAGTCACTGTTCGTCATTCCAATCTTAATTTTATTTATGTCATATTTGTAGATTTAGAAAAAGTTTTTGACAATGTTGAATGGAACAAGATGTTAAATATACTTAAAAATGTAGGGATGAGTTACAAAGATAGAAGAGTGATACTTAGTTTGTATAAAGAGCAACAGGCAGTTATAGATGTAGGGCTGCAACGTAGAGAAGTAAATATTAGTAAGGGAGTCAGACACGGATGCACACTGTCACCGCTACTTTTTAATCTATACATCGAAGACGCGATCAACATCATTAAATTATTCCCGCGATATTAATA
>NW_020440688.1:3508-9061 GCF_000699045.2 Agrilus planipennis | reverse complement strand
GAAGGTGAATTTTTCTACGATCAGCTGGCAATCGTAATTAATTTGCGATTGTGCAGGGCCGGCATCAAAACTGTTATAATTTTATAATTTTTTATTTTGTTTCAAAAGTCAAAAGTGTTATAACATTTTATGTTCCAAATGTCCGTAGGAATCTGTGGTATAAATATTAATTATTATAACTGGGACACCCTATATAGTTATATATGTTACGTGCGGAAGATCGGGAGAAGATTTTAGACGTCTTCAGACTTGCTTTTGCTCACACGCAACAATGTTTTAGTTCTTGGTTCAATCGGTTACGATGAACACGTAGATTTATCAATTTATAGTGATTAAGATGAGAATAGAACACTTATTTAAGTTATATTAACTTCGTCTATTCCACAAATGAGTTAGCCTACGGCAACACTTACTTAAGTAAACAAACACGTTATACTTCGTTGACCGTTTATTGTAAAATTCAAGACCATACTAACTATAATTACATTGGCCTAGGCCCTTTTATAATCAATGTAAAGAATTTGACTGACGTCACTTAATTATCCCTTGAATATTATAATACAAGCTAGGTAACATATGTAACATATCTCTTCCCAACTCAGTTGGATTATCGGTACAGTCATAAAAAAATGTCTGGCGCGAACTTCTAAGTCTTATTCTTTGAGACAAGTCCTTGTAGTCAGATTCTGTATTTTTCTCTTTGGAGAGAGATTCGAAGTAATAAAATTTCAGAATATATAAATGTTTGAAGAATCACCTACTTTTAGGTATGCTTGCGTTTATAATAACATGCAAAAGCGATTATGCAAGTAAATATTCTAACAGCATTTATTGATTAATTTTCTTAAAATAATTATCGGCGTTTGGTTGGCGGCTGGATCTGGCAGGAACTATATAAGGAGCCTCCGTTGATCGTGGGGCACTGGGCACTTTCCCAGAGTGCCCAATAGAAGGAAGGGGGCTGTATACCCGAGAAACATATATACGCGTAATAACTGTTGATTTGGTTTAGACATATGAGCTTACACTATGTCTTTATTGCCAAACGGTAGATTCATATATCTTAATAGACGTGTTATAGCTTCATTATTTGATAAAGGTCATGTAATTTGTACACGTACAATATGTTTCTTTAAATAAAGTTCATATCTACTACTTGGGTCGATCGAGCTTCGTTTAGGTAATCTAGGATGGATTTCTAAATAGGTTTCTCACGAAAGTATGCAACAGGATAGAAATATAGGCTGTATGTTGGGTTGCTTACTGCAGTATGTTTTGATTGTATTGGGTTTTTTCATTTAATATGATTAGCAGATTTGCTAGTTTCGGTGCAAATTAGATGCATAAACAATGGCACGATGAGTTTAACAGCGTGATTAAGGGCAATATTTTTTTTAAGGAAATAAAATTATTTAAAATCCGATGCCGATCCTGTGTGTGAATTGGCGTAGTGCGATAAAAATTCTGTAGTTACACGGATGAAGAATGTAAACATTGCCGATTATTGAACGTATAATAATTTAGTACTGGCACATAATGTTTAGACTAAATAAATTATATAAATTCATTGCATGCAGCCCTAGCTAAAGGTACGAACATAAAAGAAAGAAAAAATGTTTCGTATTAAACGGTAAATAACCATCATCTGGGTCATTTTAATTTTATTAAGGTGCGATACCTGTTTGCGGGTAGTTGTAGGTAAATTACCAAAAACGTCAATGAGCCTACAAAAAATTTGTATCGCACATATTTACCGAAAACTGTTCTTGAAATCGCGAAGGATGTACGATAATATGAATTTGCGTAGCACCAATATTAATTATTGTGAAAATTTAAAATTTCGTCCCGCGTGAAGTAAATTATCTGCAATCAACGCTAATATGGAAAAAGTCAGGCTATGCGTACGAAACTGAAAGGCGCCCTGCCTTTCAGTTGCACTCGCTGCAAATGATAAGGGTACAGCAACTGTTCCTTTAAGAGTTGCTCGACTTCGTCCCTACAGCGGCGATGTAGTTCAAAGCCATAAATACGTATCATGTCACATTATTGTAACAATTGTTTTACGATAACTGATTTACATTAATGATTGATTGATGTAGTATTACTGCATTGGTTTATTGAACTGCACTTCGATTGGCTTATACAAGGTAATCACCAGCTGATTGAGTGCAGCGTTGCTGGCCGTACTTCTTTAAGAGTGACGGAATGGAATGTTCTTGTAATTGCAATTACGTTTTTCTCGAAAATGCTTACTGAAACCTATTTACGCTAATTGAATGACTTCTTTGTTTTAAACAGAAGCAATTTTTTTTACCACAATTAATATTCTTAATGCTTTTCTGAAATGGTCACCTCTAATTATTTAAAACGTTCTAGCCATTTATACGAATTTAACAATGCAATTGTTGTGTCTGTTATCTGTATGTACAATAGTTTATTATCTGGTTATGAAGAAGTGGGTAAGTGTCATGAAATTTGCAATTTTTAAAAGATTAGTCTGTTTGTATGCTTTGGAAAGATTTAGAATTGCATCAGTTAATATAACTTCAAGGAAACATATCTTCCCATAAAATAGATATTAACGTTTTTTTATGTCGGGTTTTGCGAATTCTGTTTAATGTTCTGCTTCGCCAAATTTGTTATCAATAAAAACAATTGGGTACTGATATAATTAATTAAAAAATAAGCTGCTTCGTATTATTTCTTTTCATAACATAATAACCCAAAAAATGGCTAGGTTTTGCATCAATTTTTTTTTCGGTAAGTGCACAATTCGACACAACTTTTTCCTTAATTTTTTTTTCAAACTGATACAAAATACTGCAGCAATGATTTGAGCAGAACCTAGTAGTTTGTAAATGTAACCATTAGAGACTTCAAATGGATTTTTGAACAAATTATTTAGTACCTTATCTTAATATTATATGGACGAGTAGTCGCACTTGGTGTACTAATCATTTGCGTCAATGAATTTGGCAACAAAAAGAAGGCGGAGTCCGGGATATCGATTGACCAACCAAGTGTTCCGTGAAATCTGGCTGCGTACCAAGAAACTTCACCACTTTAATTAATTTTGATATGACCGCCTAATTTGCTGTTTCTTGAAACCAGCCGGAATACAAGATGTTGATTTATGAACCATGTAATTGGTATTTTGCAACAGTCCTCTTATTTGACACCCAAATAAAGTTTACTCAAGTATTGCGCTATTTATTTTCCTTCGCAGCAATCATTACACGTTTTATACAATTTGCAAAAAGCAGTAGATTTATAGAGCTGCATAAGTCACACTGATTAATTTTTTAATTAGATTTATTGATCTCAGATGTCATTTACGAGAAATGGCTAATCGTAAGTTATATAGAATTCGCTTTTCGTTAAAAATAAAATAGTGCTGGATTTTTTAATTTCCAATACCAATTACAATTCAAACAAAGAGTTATAATTTTTAATTAATATTAAAGGGTAGTTGTATTGTCAAATAATGGAAATTCGTATAGATATAGGATTTTACTGTGTATATTACTATGTCATCATCATCATCGTCATAAGGTAGTCAGTACTGAGACTGGTTGGACACGCACCTCTAGTCCTTCCTATTTTGAGCTAATCTTCGCATAAAATAATTCGAAGTGGTCTGTATTCTGTCGAAACGACCAGACGCGGATTGCGATTTCGATCTTTCTGGATCTCATCAGCGCGTCGCAGGCAGCTCCGACAGAAATACTACAATACAGACCACTTCGAATTATTTTATTGGATTAAGCTGCTAACGTGCCTATCTCGTTGAGGTTGGCTACGCCGGTATTCGTTTTGAGCAAGTAGATATCCACACAAGTGGACCTTGTTGGAACATACGTAATCCTAAAATGTACAGATGGCGTTTACTGCGCCATTTGTAGTATTTCCTAATCTTCGCATTTCCCTAAGGCTAGAACAGCCCACATCCTTAACTATTTGCGAACAGTAATCTAATCTAGGTCTACCTCTACTCCTCTTAACTCCTGTTTCTGCCTTTAATATGTCTCTGATTAGACCTTCATGCCTGAGAAGGTGTCCTACCAACCTATCTATACAGTTGGAAACAATCAAATTCATGGACATTAATAGTTTTGTACGGTGTATTTCAAAGTATGAGAAAATGTTTTTAAATTAATTAAATATGTATATATTATTTTTACTTTTTTTGGAAAACCGGAGCATTGAAATAAAGTTAAGCTGTAGAGTTGCTGTATGGTATTCATCCTTTTCATCAATATTGTACGATACATAGTCATATTAATAACCACAGTACCTAGTTTATGCCTGAAATTGACCTTTGCTACGTTTATGACGTACTTTTCTTGAGAAATACGATCTGATATTCGAGAAATTCCTGTCGTATAGATGGTGCGGCGGTGGATAATTTACAGTATTTATGAAGATTTTCTTCGACTTACAAAACCGTTTTAATTTGTGTGCATTTATGTTGCCATGGCTAAATGTTTCAATTAAAAATAAGGGTGGCGTTAAAGTGCGTCACTACTGCCTAACATACCAGTACATTTTCAGAGGGCATCGATTACTGATAATGGTGTTTTTAGTACGTTGTCGACTGTTTTATACGTTTCGCGTTATCCTGTATATAAATCGCGGAAAGTTGGTACAATATCGAGTATATTATGCTGGTTCCTTCATTTGGTGTAGACGGCAAAGGTAGGAATTTATAGACTGAAAGTTATTTCGTTATTTCATTATATTTATTTATTTTACCATTGAAAATATAAGAAGATACTCATTTTCCTGATATAGTCTTTAGAATTTCTATTTAGCTGATGCTAATCACTAAATAGTATAAAACAAAGTCGCTTTCCCGCTGTCTGTCCCTATGTATGCTTAAATCTTTAAAACTACGCAACGGATTTTGATGCGGTTTTTTTTAAAAGATAGAGTGATTCAAGAGGAAGGTTTATATGTATAATACATGCATAATATAGTAGGGAAACACTGATAATTTTAGAGGTTTCTAATGTGATGTCGTAAATAAACACATTTTTTGCGCTTACATTGCAAACGCTGGCTGAACCCTACGAGATAGATCAAAATAATGTACTACAATATTGTACATCTTAAAAGGGTCTACAAAAAAGTCCGGGATGGTATATGTGTATCTCTTAGGGATAACCCACAATAACCATTTTTATCCTTTACTTTTTATGAGAAATAATGACTTATTTACGAACTGATTGTAAGCAATACAGCATTAATTCTTATCCAATTAAGTAACTTTAATACATTGTGCTTTTAATATAGATCAATATGGCCATTTACAGCATGTAATTTAAATGAATATTACAAATTTAAAATGCAGGGGCATAGCGGTTGCGGCGGTACCGGCCGGGAGGCTGGTTTGTATTGTCTAATGACAAAAAGCTGTGAATGTTGTATATAAAGACATTCTGTAGTATATTTAGTATATTCAGGGGATATCTTTTGAAGATTTCCCCTACTCGATAATAATCTAAACAAAAAAAAAATATATTTAGTATGAGCATTGCACGCGTATTATGCTGG
>NW_020440688.1:0-860 GCF_000699045.2 Agrilus planipennis | reverse complement strand
GTACCGATGACTCTATATGACAATGAATTATGTGATCATAAAGGAGGTTTAGAAATTAACTTTTCGAGAAGGTTCCATTATAATTACATCTAATAATCCCTAGGGGAGGTATTGATTTTGAATATATAATAACTAACTTGACTTTATGAAAAATCAGTACAGTTCTCGTCAGTGTAGCGAGAAGATCAGCCTGTCATTGACTAAACAACTTACTAAAGTCGTAAATAAGTAATGTACCTTTGTAAAGTACCTACTTGAAAGTTCGAAAAAAACCCCTCGTTTGTATTTAATTGTGGTTGTGAAAAATTAAATCGTTTCTAATAAAGTAAAAAAGGCATGAATTTAAGTTTGCGTTGTACTGTACTAAGTTAAACTAAGTTAAATGTGTCGAAATTCATTTGTTTAATGAATACCTTTTCGCTTTTTCATTCATTCATTCGTATATCATATGCTCGACAATATAAGTGTTCAGTGTAACTTTCTTCCTAGAACTGAAAAACAATTATAAGAAATTTAATATTGTTGAAATGATTCGGCGAGAAAAACCGAACCCATCTTTGGTATCCAATTATAGTTGTCAATAATTGAATTGTTTCCTAAAAACTGAAAAATGGATTGAAATTCATTTGTTTTGTAAGTACAATATAAATTTCATTGTATGCAGGTAGAAAGCGGCAAATAATACAAGTCGAACATTAAGAACGCGTTGTGAGCGTTCAACAATTGACAAAACGCGTTCCGGATGTTTAACAGTTACCAGAACGCGTTGCGATCATTTAAAAACAGCCAAAGCGCGTTCTGTGCGTTCGAAGGCAGCCAGAACGCGATGTGGCCGTTTTTTCCGGCCTCTGAGCGTTTTC
>NW_020440687.1:0-4058 GCF_000699045.2 Agrilus planipennis | reverse complement strand
GAACTTGTTAATATTTGTTGTAATTGTATTAAAAGTAATAGAAAACGATATTCTTATGGTTTATGCCACGTCACATTAATCCATAAATGCTCAGAACACATTTCCATTTGAACCCTTGCCACGTAATGAGTGCGACGAAAAAATACTCGATAACCAGTGTTTCTATGTTTTTAACGATCCTCTTTTCGACGGTGTTGGTTAAAAGTACCTCTGACAATATTAAAGCATGGAAAAATCGAAAATAAACAAAGAAAACGTAATTTTTAAATTGACTTTTTTCTTAAAAAGTATTAGTTCAAATATAAAATCAGAACAATAAAATTTTAAAAGCACAAAGAGAAATTTGCTTTCAATTTTACTAACGATTAGCTCAATAGTTTGTAACATACGACAATTATAAAATCTGTACGTACTATTTCCTTTTACATGGAAGTATATATTTCCTGTAAGTTACTGAATAGTTGTTATAGAGATCTGATTAATATGGTACATTACGTTTACACAAGCGAGATGTTTTTTATTTTCTTAATAACCTTTTCTAAAAATTTTTGTTGTCTATTTGAAGATGATGCAGTATCAGTACAACGGGGTTTCCTATTTGTCTTGATATTTATTATTTACTGTTTACATAAATTGTGGATGAATAAAACATATCTCATTCAACCTTTTTTGATATTTTCACGGTCAACTAGATACCAACATACATTCTGGGTTAGACGAAGCTTCAGCGTGTTCTTCTTCCCCCAGTTATGTTCCCCCAAATTTTCAAATATGCTAATATTAGCGAATCATGTATCAATCAGTTAAATCTTATCCTACTCATTGATCTTTCAGCTTCCAATGAAAATCACCTTAATAATTGAATAATACCAGTAATGCAACAACATGCAAGAACACCCCTCCATAACTCCATTTACAACGTAAAAACCATTAAAAATTACGTTTTTGCGTTTATTACCTAAAACAGTTAATTTTCTACATATAACCGATCTAAACATATACTATTTATTTTTATATCAGATATCTATAGAATCTATTTACTTAATCTTCTTAAACTATGATGATATGACTTTTAAAAGCGTGATGCTGACAGCTTCTTTACTATTGTTTTAACGCAATTAGTTCAAGAACAAGTCGTACTTATGCTTAACATGTATTAGTAAAACAATGATAAGAAAATAACAATGAGGTATTAATGACTTCTTTTTAAGCTGGAATGATACAATACCAGCTCATACGTAACATTTTATTGTGTACTACAACAGCGCCAGATAATTTACTTAACGATTATAAAACACACAAACTACTGTTAACGATAATAAAAATTTTAAATGCACCGTCACAGTATATAAAAGCGTTTAACATTAAGCATTTCTATGATAGCTCCGTAGACAGGTTTAGACATTGGTTAGGAATGGAGGTAAACTTTATTTGTCACATTAGTATTTCATATACTGTTCCCGATCGAAATTAAAGGTTGGATTCAATGCACTCCTTCCAATGTTACAATTGAGACCTGCCTACACCAGCGTTCCACTTGATACAATACGGCTGCCAACTGGTCCATATTTATCATCTTATTATTAACATCCCTTTTTGAGCTTACATGAATCTGTGCGTTTATACAGGCTCTAATAATGGTAATAAAGAAATTGGCTTTGTTGCAGTTTGTTTATAAAAAGTAGAGATTCATTTCCTATCTTCTCTCAAATCACAGGAATCAATTTTTAACGTTGGCAACTGTTGCAACAACAGAGCATAAAAAGCGCTTGCTAACTAAGAATAAAATAAAAAGTCTCAAGGACACTGAAAACACGGAAACACACTGTACGGTGCAATGGTCTCAGAAATTATCGACCAAGGACAAAGTGATAGACCAAACCTAGATTATTACATTTTATACATCANATGGAGATTTCTTCGTTTAAAACAAGTAATGAATTACAAATCTTCGTTATCTCATGAAAAATTTTAACTTTTTGGTTCTTCTATTGTCAGGCTTGTTTATATTTAGTAAGAACGCGTCCGAATTGTGGAAACTCTACATAACCTTATTTTGAATTTAACCCGTTACTTATAACAAAATGATTCCGCTTTTGCTAACTGTGTATGGCAAAAGACTAACCTAGAATCAGAGAATTGTTAAACTAATGAGGTGTTTACCATAAATACATAAATAAATAAAACCAAAATCAAGAAAAATTTCCAAAAACATATCTAGAGGTGAAAGAAGATTTGTAGACGACCCCCTTTCTAGGCTCCCTGTATTTCTTGTACATACATAATATTAAATTTCGTGTCTCAAACAATAAACGCTAAAAATTTTCTTCCTACTGTTAGGAATAACTCAATTTAGATAAAGAGGAAGAAATTATGCGGGATCTGATAGAAATGCAAAATGCCCTTTGAATACGGCGGATTTATGTGTAAGTGAAGACTGAGGTTTCTGGTCTAACTTTCGTTGGACATTGGGAAAATGCTTATGAATAATTCATGTATCTTACAGTTCTCTTTATAACAACAAATCGGAGAAAAGGAAAACAAAATAGAAAAGTGAAACGGACCGCAGATAAGAACTTTCCAAATTTCTCTCCTTTTCTTCTTATACCTTTTATAATTTGGTTTTATTTTTCTGCTACAATTATTTCTTGTTCTGTTTTACAGGTTAATACTACCCTTACTTTTGACAACTTACGTTTGTTTTTTTATTAATCTAATACATCTTTACAATAGAGAAAACAATTATTAAGAGTATCTCTTCAAAAAAATTATGGATTTTAGTGGGTGGTGAATACCATAAAGACATTTGCTATAAATTACAAGGAGTTTATTATGTGGAGAGATGACCTATTTACTTTTATGGTAGATACTTATTAGAATTAAAAAATATCTTTTTTAAGTTAAAGTAACAATAAATAACACCTCTATTAGTGAATTAAGAGAACACATAGAGATTGTCAAGAAAGCTTTATTTTGCTGTCAGAAAAAAAAACAGAAAAGATGTAATTGATAGTGGAAAAATAAACATTAATATATTTTTTAGTAGGATAAGGTATCTGGTTCAAAATGAGATATGTCCTATTGTTGTTAATTTAATATTAGTGAATAAGGCAACATAAAACACAACATTATTGTGCGGTGACGATTATTATTATTATTTATAAAATAGAATCCTTAATGTATCTTCAATTAGACAATCATTTTGTGTTATTGTCATATAATAAACTGGGTTTAACCTAAATTTGCGTTTTGACAGTCATTTTAGCATTATTAATCGTATGCTTAATAACCTGAAAACTCTTGATAGAAAAATGTGTAAAGTATTGGCGTTTCCAAATGGAGTAAAAAGCTCTGTCTTGTCTTCCAGGTTTTTTAAGATGAGTTTGATAAGAACAGTTAGAGTTCTATGGTTTTTTTGCGATTATTACTTCGCATTTGCTTAACGTTTTATTTTAGAAATTTATTTGAAGAGGGTTACGCCCTCGCAGAAAAAAAGAGCCGATCCTCTGAATAGTAATATATGTATATTAGAATGCGATATTCGTTTCTTTACTCGGGTTTCAACCTATGCCATTGGACTATGGTCTGTCTCGGTTTCGTGATCATATCTTGCCAGTGTTTCGTCTCCGTAGCACCAGAGCCATTTTTGCCTGAAAATGGTAACAGTATTAATATTGCGTTATAACGTGCCACCAAAATAAGAACATTGATACATTGGGTATTACTTTTAATTAAGTTCCTGAACTTATTGCTAAGGTAACAGATGGTAAAGTAAAATTGCATTTATCAAGAAGTTGAATTATTAAAATTTAAAACCGATATATACTCAGTGTGATCCAACAATGCGTTAAATTATAATAGTTTTGGATGCAACGGAGCTGTAAAGAAAAGTTTAATACAAATGTTGTAGAGACAGGACAGTCTCTGTAGGGGAGACCGGGGATGGTTGACTAGTTTTTTACTGAATAGTTCATATTTTTTGTGTTTTAATGTATATAGACAAGAAAAGCATGTTAATTGATAGAAAATCTATTAACCTAATAAAAATATGTAATATT
>NW_020440686.1:0-4073 GCF_000699045.2 Agrilus planipennis | reverse complement strand
TTTTTAATTTCTTTGGAAATACGTGTCCTACAAGAAGCATCAACTTTAAGCACTTGTAAAAGCTTTTAATGATCGTATTATTGAAAACCAATAATGTACCGAGTTAGTGCGAACTTTTGTCTGTTACCATACAAAAAATTAGATATTTGTCTCGTAGCGTTAAACCACAATATTTAGAATAGAAACCCATGTTTTTGAAAAAATTCACACTAGTCACGAGAGGTCTATTGCGGTCAATCCCCTTAAAAAATGACGCCGAATCATTTTCTGTTTACCGATTGCAACCGTGAATAATGAAAATTTTAACCGCGAATACAGGAACTCGANATACGTTGGAGAAAGGGTCAATTTATACACAGGAACAAGGGTATGTTCTAGAGTTTTCATAACAACTATTGACAGTATTTTCTTTAAAAGTCTTGACAACCTTGCATGTACAGTAAAAGCTCTTTATTCGCGGGGTGTACGTTCTATAAATATGCCGCGAATACAGAAACCGTAGATATGGAATGCTAATTAGTATGGAATCATACAGGATACGTTCTAAGGTTCCAAAATAAAACCAATATTTATCAAAATAAAATCAATGTATTGATAAATTCGCAATTGAAATTAATCGTTAGGCAAGAGTTTAAAAAGATTTAGTGATTTTTTCTTGTTTCGAATTTCCGTGCTTCGACACGAGCCAATAGTACTCAAAAAATGCTGATACGTTGAAAAATAGCACCGAATCCTTTTCTACTCGGTTAGATTTTTTTATAAAAGCCGCTTCGGCACGTACCAACTGTACATACTCAAATGATACCGATACATTAAGGGGATTCAGTAGTACACGCGCCGTAAAGTAAAAACATGCTTATCGGTTGCAGATATCATGAGTTTAATATTTGTAACAGAGGTTTGAAACTTTGTAGTAAGAAAGATAAAACTTTGTTCTAAAGCTTGTCGAAGGCAATTTTTTAATTTTTTAATTTATTTTGAAAATACGTGTCCTACAAGAAGCATCAACTTTAAGCACTTATAAAAGCTTTTAATGACCATATAATTGAAAACCAATAATGTACCGAGTTAGTGTGAACTTTTGTCTGTTACCATACAAAAAATTACATATTTATCTCATATCGTTAAACCACAATGTTTAGAATAGAAACCCATGTTTTTGAAAAAATTCACACTAGTCACGAGAGGTCTATTGCGGTCAATCCCCTTAAAAAATGACGCCGAATCCTTTTCTGTTTACCGATTGCAACCGTGAATAATGAAAATTTTAACCGCGAATACAGGAACTCGATTGCAATTTTTTTACCCTCCAATAATGAAAACGCGAATAAGGAAACCGTGAATAAGGAACTTTTACTGTATGACAGAAGAATTCAGCATTTAGGACAGTTATTTTGTCAGCAAATAGTTAATGTGTGCTCAGATATAAACCAAGACTAGAAGTATTTGAGCAAGACGAAGACCAAAATAGAAAAAGCTATACCAAAACTGAGACATTCTTGATATTGGTCATGCTTTGTACATCATTATTTACTGATTAAAACAAGGTTACTAAATGTCAATTGTATTGAGTAAATGGTAGTACAGACTAAAGCTGATTTGTAATGGGAAATTTGGACATGAATAAAATTTAGTTATACTATCATTGGCGAAATGTCTCATATATAAAAAAGTCTCTTTAGATGACACTTTTATGACTTTTATGACTAGAGACGTTGGCCTATCTTACAGTGCCTTGCCCATCTGTACCTATATCGTCATGTCTACATATTTGTTTCTAATTAACTGTAATAATAAATTTTGACTTACTTTTCCTTATTCTTTTTAACTTATTTAAAATGTATACATTTCAAATACCATCACCACGTGCATCTTACGTGCGTCATAAATCGTCAAGAGTGCTTTGATAACAGGAAGATTTTCCCATTTCCTGGCGATAATGTAAGACGCAAAGGTATTTATGAAAACTGAAGAGCTAGTGGAGTATTTTGAAGGTAATCACGATGTTATCGACGCAAAGTTGAAGAGATAAGAGTAATGTGGACTCACCTATAATCGTGAGCTCTTGTGAATCAGTCTCCTTGGCGAAAATAGGCGTTTCCATGGATACAATGCATGTATACGAACCTGAGGCTGCAAAATCTAATTCCGTCAACACAATTTGCTTTGCGTTACTGTGAGATTGCTGAAAAAATCGAAAAAAAGTTGTTTTAATGCGTTTTTATATGTCATTTTGGTCTTGGGAAGGATAGAATATAACTAGACGTATTAAGTCCTTTGCAGGGAAGAAATTGTTAAAAATAAATATGTACATATAAAACATCTACATAACAAGGTTAAATTGAAATAAAGAAGCTGGTTGCTATCGTGGGGCATCCAGTAGGAACAAACTCTTTTATGCTGTACGACAAATATCAATATTTTACATTTTGGTCATGGTATTTTATTATCATTATGATAAGGTCGTTAGTTCTAAGACTGGCTGGACATGCACCTCCACTCTTTCCTATCCTGAGCTAATCATTGCATTTCTCTAAAACTAGAACATCCCATATCCTTAACTATTTGTGAAAAGTAATCTAATCTAGCGCCACCTGTACTATTCTTAAGCCCTGTTCCTGTTCGTAATATGTCTCTAACTAGCCCTTCATGCTTCAGAACTAACCAATAAAAGACAAAAAAATTTACCATATCTGCTTCAAACATTATAACTAGAATTTTATAGAGCAGGATGGAAAAAAAGGGCGGAAGAGCTGTTAGGGGAAGATCAATTTGGGTCTAGAACAAATAGAAAAGCGCGGGAGGCCTTTTTAGTTTTATGGGTAACAATATAGAAAACGATATATAATGGAAAGAGTGCGTACATAGCATCTATAGATTTAGAAAAGGCTTTCGTTAATGTTAAATGGGACAAGATGTTAAATATACCTTAAAATATAGGGATCAGTTACAGAGATAGAAGAGTGAAGAAAATGTAGGGAAAGAGCGAATATAAAGATAGGAGATGAAAAATTAGAAGAAGTGGTTGATTTTAGGTATCTAGGAAGTCAGATAAGTCAGGACGGAAAGAGTAGTAGTAGTAGTAGAGAAATATTGTTAAAGGTGCATTTTTGGAGTACAGCACTATACGGGTGCGAAACATGGACAATAGGCGCGGCGGAATAGAAAAGGTTAGAAGCGTTCGAAATGTGGTATTACCGGCGAATGATGAGGATACCATGGATAGAGAAGGTTAGAAATGAAGAGGTATTAGAAAGAATAGGAATACAGAGGACTCTATGGAAGTCAATAAGAAATAGGCGGGATAGGTTGGTAGGATACCTTCTCAGGCATGATGGTCTGGTCAGACATATTAAAGACAGATTACTGTTCGCTAATTTAAGGATGTTGGTTTTTCTAGTTTTAAGAAAATACGAAGATTAGCTCAGGATAGGAAATAGTGGAGGTGCGTGTCCAACCAGTCTTAGGACTGACGGCGTTATAATGATGATATCATATGCATATCGTAAGTTGTATCTGTTCATAATAGTTGGTTGCTACTGAAGCTTTCTTCTCTGTCTCTCTTTTTCTCTCTTTCTGCAAGCAGTAAGTTAGAAGAAGAGATATGTGCGCTAACACATTCGATTTTTGGACAGCGTTGCCATATCTAGTAAAATTTCCTTAGAGCTAGTTAGCTTCATTCCAAAAATAATTTTTGTCAAAATAGCTAATAAATACGAAAAAAAGATATATTTTCCTAATAGATTAAAGTATATATGTTCCTGTAATGTTGACGAAACTAGAAAGAACTGACTTACAGCAGGAGGGTGTAATATGCGTACCCCACCTATCTTTCTATGTTATCCACTCATTTAATCCAATTTCAAACCATATTTGTCTAATTTTTTTTTTGGTTTTGTTTATTGTTTTCATCATCATCATCATCATAAGGTCATCAGTCCTAAGACTGGTTGGACACGTACCTCCACTCTTTCCTATCCTGAACTAATCTTCGCATTTCCCTAAAACTAGAACAGCCCACATCCTTAACTATTTGCGAAGAGTAATCTAATCTAGGTCTACCTCTACCCCTC
>NW_020440685.1:0-4065 GCF_000699045.2 Agrilus planipennis | reverse complement strand
AGTTTTTCTAGACATTCCCATTTTGTTTCTGATGTTTCACATTTTGCAAGAAGAGAAAGAAGTCGAATCCATAGTTTCTTTAGCTTTGGGTTCATCTAATAAGTGACGTTTTTCGAATAGTTTTCTAAGAATTTTGGTTTATATTCATTTATTAGCACACCACAATATGTAGTAGTTTTCAATTTTACACAGCTGGCGTATATCAATTCGATATTGTTTTGCGGGCTGTTTTGTCGTAATTCGTAAAGATCAGAGCCGAAATAGGGTTGCAAATAATTTTATTGATGTAAAATCAACATCAATCATTTCATATCAAAATATTTACATCCTCATTTTGCTTCCGATCTTTATACATTGTAATAAGAGAAAGAAATTGAATCCATAGTTTCTTTAGCTTTGGGTTCATCTAATAAGTGAAGTTTTTCGAATCGTTCTCTAAGGATTTTGGGTTATAGGCATTTGTTAGCACTCCACCATATCTTCTAGTTTTCAGTTTTACACAGTTGGCGTATATCAATTCGATATTGTTTTGCGGGTTGTTTTGTCATAATTCATAGAATTTCGTAGTTCCTTACTAAAGGTACGATAAATAGTGATTTGGCAGGTGCTGACATCAATTTGATACTTCAAAATTCTATGGACCATGACATTGAACGCGGAAAACAATACCGATCCAATATTTTAGATTATCCATTTCTAAGGAGTTTAGAATTGTTCAGGCTCTCTTCAGTTAAAAAATTAGAAGATATTCATGGCATGCCTGTCTGTTGCCTTTTTAAGCTTCTAATACGATAAATAGTGATTTGGCAGGTGCTGACATCAATTTGATACTTCAAAATTCTATGGACCATGACATTGAACGCGGAAAACAATATCGATCCAATATTTTAGATTATCCATTTCTAAGGAGTTTAGAATTGTTCAGGCTCTCTTCAGTTAAAAAGATATTCATGGCATGCCTGTCTGTTGCCTTTTTAAGCTTCTAATACCTTCAATAGCCAATGTGAGCAACTTTCATTCATCATTAGAAATAGAAAATATGTTTGGAAAAGCATTTTAAATAAAATACAAAATGCTTTTCTCAAAAAAGTATTTAAATTTAAGAGGTAAAAAAAAATCTCTAGTTGTTGTACAAGGCGGTAAGGGGTCTATTTTGCTATTGACTGAAGATTAATCCTGTATTTTTATCAAGGAGATAGATGGTCATGGGGTCCGCGATACGGAGTTGAACTGTTATTGGTTGCTTCAGGACACCCATGACCCATCATATTCATTCATTAATAAACAATCGAATTGCATATTAACAATGCAAATCACATAAAAGTTCATCTACAGGAGATATTGCTGATATTTTTTAATATCTCAGAAAATAACAAAACTCACAATTCGTCAATGTTTGTTACAACACATCAACCGTTATGGATTCGCCTATTTGTAATCAAAGAAGGGTTTGAAGAAGAAGTAATGAGGCTAAAGGCTATTCTGTTTTGGCACAATCAACAAAGAGAATAATTAAGGAGATGTCAGTATACTGGTGTACTAAACATATAAATAAATGTAGTAAGCACAATACGGTTGCGTTACGTTCATTAAGTTTTAGAAGTGCAATTATTGTTCGAGCTTCAGTGATTTAACTGTGAAGGTACCTACAGGAAGAAGCGCTTACAAGACGAATAGAACAATTCGCGTATCTATTAAACGTAGTGTACTTTACTTAACAACAACAACAACGACAACGACAACCATGTTTCTTGAAGGGTAAATAATACCTACCTACGAGAGAAATAAATTAGTAAGTAGGTATATACATGCACATAANCCGGAGAACAATATCGATCCAATATTTTAGATTATCCGTTTCCAAGGAGTTTAGAAATTTTCGGGCTCTCTTCAGTTAATGAATTAGAAGGCATTCATCGAATATTTCTTTGTCGCCTTTTTAAGCTTCTAGTACCTTCAATAGCCAATGTGAGCAACCTTTATTTACCATTTTATATAATTTTTGATGGGTGAAACTAGCGAAACATTCAACGACAAAAATGTATTTTACATTTTACAATCAAAAAATACGTTTAGAAACGTATTTTAAATAAAATACAAAACGTTTTTCTCAAAAAATTATTTAAATACAAAAAAAAATTATTTTGTATTTATATTGTCCTGCACCGGTAGTGTTCGAAAATATATTACAGTGATTTCCTTAAACATTTTTTAAATAATTTCGGATTTCCTGTCGTTTTTTGACAATCACATATTTTATTGGAAACATAATACTTGAAGGATTTATTTCTAACCTCAGGCAAATATGTAGAGTAGGTATGTTTAATTCATTACCCTACATTCTTATGACAAAAGAAATAAAAAAGGAATTAAACATAACGTTTCACCATGATAACATTAAAGATGTTATTAAATTACTATCAGAACGTGAAATAAAATCTATCGTTTTATGAAGTAGCTTGTAACTAACTTTAATTTATACTTCCATGAATCGATAGATGTCACATAAATTACACAAGAAATCATGTTTATTAATCAGATACAACATCCAACTTCGACGAATAAGTAAAGATTTTACGTCATTCTCTGATATTTCACACCTGTTGGATGTTACCTATATACAATATTGTAGCTTTCGACTTTTAACAGTTATTGAATTTTAAGGGTATACTCGGGACGATCAAGATTGACAAAGTTTGCAATAAATTATCTGTGAGAATCGACATATCTTCATTTTTCTTCTTTGTCCACATGAGACTGTAGTTATTTGTTGCGTTTGGAACACACCCTTGTTAAGTTAGGAAATGCTTTGTGAGGAGTACAGACAAAGTGAAAAGAGATAACCGAATGATAGTAAGCGCTGCAGTTGTTAGAGGAACGTTAGGTACGCAAAAGATCATGGTCGGCTTTATAACTGCCTGCTTGGAATTATATCTTTAAATAAGCTTCTTTGCTTTCTTCCTAAATTCCTGAGAATGTTGTTGAAATTTCTTTAAAGTCCGATGCTGGCAACATGCTCAAATTCTGCTTGTCTGCATCTCTTTCTGTTACACATCAATTGTTGTAATGTTATTCCTTTTTCTTCATTACTGTCCACTGCAGTTCCTACCTGACATCTCTTTTCTATCATTACGATATTCCCTACAACGTTTGTCGTGAGTAAAATGGGTTTTGATTGATTCAAAAAATGTTCATTGAATTATCTTGATCAAAAGTCTTGGTGGACACAAGTCTCAAAATTCTCGAGTTTTTGATTTAGCTACAGAAATTTTAAATTATGTAACCTAACTACCATTCCGGTTCAAGTTTTTGTATGCTAGGTTGATATGCTTTGGTACTAGTAAGAAAGGGAAAATTATAAATGAACTTCAAACTTTGAACTTATAAAAGAAGCTTTGACTGTTTGTTGAGTTATTCAGACATCGTGCAGATATTCCCATAGATAATATCTGCAGGAAATCCGAATGTAAGTCCTTCTTTTATTTTATTTTAAGAGTGGAGAGGGTCCAAAAGTCGAGATTTTTAAAACTTGTTGCTATTAAGACTTCACTTCATTATGTTGATTCAAGGAAATAGGTAAATATGCTTTGCTCGATTATAATAGGACGTTGGAGAATATGGTCCTTGAATCATTAACCTAGAATGGTAGTTAGTATGTTAAAAACTCTAGATTGTTAGTGCTTACATTGATTCTGATGATTTTTTCAAAGTTTTATTACAATCGGCCGAAACCCATTTTTAATTCAAAAACTGCGGGGTTCATTATCTTATTGAAGTGAAAATGTGAAAGGAAATCAAAATGTCTTATAAGTAATATTGGGTTGCTTGTTAAATAAATTATCGCAACATTAAGATTTTGAAAAATAATAATTATTTTGTGCTAATTAGGTGTCTATAATTCCAAGTTTTGTGATATCTAAATGACGGCATCTCTAATTATTACGAACATTATTGTGTACAATTTCAAATCTTTCGACCAGCTGGAAGTTTCTTTAACCTAGCTTTATAGGTAATATGATCAAGTAAGACATTTAGAATAATTTTTGTAGGGTTAATTAATTTTTG
>NW_020440684.1:0-4060 GCF_000699045.2 Agrilus planipennis | reverse complement strand
CAGTAGGTAATAATTGAATTTGATGATAATATGTTAGGTAGTAAATCGATAAATGCTCACATTTTTTGAGTTTGAATTGACTAGATCTGTATAGCGTAGAAATATTACAATTCCGGCTTTTTAGATTGTACTTCCTAATTTCTAGAAATTTATTTAGTATAATACCCACGCAATGTAATATATCACTGTCGAAACCACAGTGAACTTCTACCATGGTAATCAGTCAACTTGACGCCCCTAATCATATCAGATAAGTTTGCTAATAAGTATTCTCATTAATACTGTATAAATCAGACACTCGCTCGCAGGGCCTCTACAAATCTATCTATATTTAAAGATAATTTTTTCTCTATTAACGCTACAACCCCTAGTTTGGTCTATTCACAGGCAGCAGTACCGATACATATCGATATTTTGGTGTATCAATGCAACAAAATCCGATATATCGATATTTTGTATCGATGTTAACAGAAATGTGTGTAATCCGTCATTGTATAAAATTCCTAGGAAATGTATATAATTCCTAAAATCGCCCGAAAATGTATGAAATAAATTATATTAGACATATTTCCTAGGAAATCTATACATTTCCTAATTAATCAATCAATCAGGCGATTTATTTCCTAATACAACATCGGAATTTCATACAATTCCTAGGAAATGTATACATTTTCTAGGATATGTGTGTTTTAAAAAACAATATTTTATACATTTCCTAAATAGTCTCAGAATTATATACATTTCCTAGATTTCATACATTTCTGGAAACATCGATAGATTCAATACGATATTTAGTTGTAGGTATCCTATCGTTTCGTCGTATCAAAAATATCGTATTGTACCGACCACTTCGAGCGATCTTATAATATTTCACACATTAAAATAATTACTTCAATTTGGAATATTAAAGATTACTTGTTTCTGTTTCAACCTACACGATTTCACAATGAATTGAACAAAATTCTGTATCTCAAGCGTGTAATTCGTTTAATAAGCTTTTCTTATATATCTATTTCCGATAGGCACTTTAAATCTTCAATAATGTGAAGTTTTATTCTTTTCTTTTTCACTTTGTGTATCGCCTATTCCCCCATGTATCATTATCGAAACCTTTCTCTTTCGACTTCTTTATTTCATTATTTTTATATGCCTATACCTAGACAATTTCGCCAGACGTATCGATATAAAATGAAATATGGTTATTACCAAAATATTCTTGATTGTTTCTTGACGTAAATGGGTTTGTGTTATAAAATAGTTCTTTTTTTCGCGATCATTTCCTTCATACAACAAAAAACGTCAATTTAAAATTGAACCAAAGTTGAACGTATTAGTCATTTTTAAACAATCAATAATTTTCACGGACCTATTCAAGCATTAGCATGTGGCTAGTCGATAAATTAGTAAAATTTACCTTGCCTAAAACATGCTATTGTTTCGATTCAAAAATTCATAGTCATCTGTTGACCCTGGGGATGCCCTTAAGTTATCCTCTTCCCTGATAAATTATCTTACAATATATTATTTTAATTTTAGTAGCCGATTTTCTACTGACTTTCAACTCAATTATTATTTTTTTTTTGGGAATGAAAACAGATTGANCGGCTGTTATGCCATCGTTAGGAGTTACAAATGTAAATTAGTCATTTCCGAGGCATCCTTTGTTGCTAAATCGGAATCTTATCTCGTAAGAATTACACCAGCACATCTAGATTTTAAAAATCTTCAAAATCCAAGCGAATAGCGCATGAAAAGTGAAAAAGGGAAAAAGCCATAATTATTTCCACGGCAAACTTCCAAACAAGTCAAATTAGATCAAATTAGAATTCAAATTTCGAGGCCGAGATACTTGAATCTTGAATGTGCTGAGGAAATATTTATGAGGTCGAATTTGAATTCAACTACATATAAAAAAAAACTCAGAAATTATGTACTATATTTTTGATTGTTTGCTACCAAATCAAAAAATTTGTCGCTTCTGCTGGCTACATTTTTGAATTTTCTTTTAATTGGTGTCATTTGTCATAATATACTTTTCCTTCAAGTATAAATTGGAATTTGTAAGTTTATGTCCGTTATTTTGAATCCGCCATCCTAAATTTCGAAAAAATTTTCTCCAGATTGATAATAATCAGTGATCCCCAAAGCCCCTGTGTGATACTTAATTACTAAATTTTGATTAAATCATTAAGAAACATTCTTATGAACATTTCCTACTTCAAAAGTAGCCATGCAAAAATACCAACGCAGTGTAACAGGCAGCCTCAATCTGGATCTTAAAGAAGATTAAAGTCTTATCTTTTAATCTGTCATTTGGCACACATTTGAAGTTAAATTTCGAGGCTCACTAAGCCGGCGAAAATTGAGATCACTCTTTATTTTATCCTATTTTTGTCCACATATACGGATTTGTAACATAATTTTTTCTGTACGTATGCATTTCAGTGCATCTCTGTACAAATTTTCTTAAAATCTTAAAAAATTTGCATTAAAAATACTTCTACAGCTGTAAGAGGGTGCGCAAACATTCGCAAAAATAATTAGAGTGAAAAGTACAGAAAGCCTAATTTCAATTTTGTAGTGTCGTCCTCTTACATTTGAAGCATTCCGACCCGAAATGCAATTTAATTAAATTCACAAATGATCAAGTTCCGATCGATCTTCGCTCAAAACTAATGGATTTCATAACAGGAGGAAACATTCTGTATGTCATAAGTTATTGTACAAATAATTCAATGATTGGTTAGGTCGATTTGTTCCGATCGAATTGTTAATTACTTGTTTAAAAACGTTCGCTAAAACCGATATTAACAGCACGTGTTTAAGTGAAATATTTTGTTTCGTTCGTTAAAACCAGACGTTCATTATAACCGAGTTCAGCTGTGTTATTAAAAGTTGAAAGTCTAAAAATGTGCTGTAGCTTAACTTTCCAGAAAATAAAAATGAAATAAAAAGATTTTTTTGTAACTTAATAATTTTAGTGCTAAGTGTCATTTTTTTTTTCGTATCTACATATTTCTCCGTGCTTCAAAATTGCTTTGAATGCCGAAGTAGAATTTAAAGCTGGCGTAATTTTATCAAATCCCAAGGTTTTAATGAGGTCAAGGATTATTTTTGAAGTAAATTAAAAAAAAAAAACTTGTAATAATTTTAGTGCTTTAGGGAATTTGGACTCTGAAATTCGAAAGATATGTAAATAACAAAATAATTTTTTTCTTTTGGTTTTGAAAATCACCACCTAAAAAAAGGGTTCATTCCATAAATGGAAACGATTGAGAAAACTTGGTGGAAGTTTTTTTTTTTGAAACAAGAAAATTTTGTTTATATCCCTTCAGCTGGTAGCCAACATAATAACGCAAGTACGCCTACGACACGGCATCAAGCAGGCGGTGTGTTGCTGGCCGGGCAAAGTTTTACTTCGCTTTGTTTCCGAAACGTATTGATTTCTCATGAATAAGCTATTGCGTGCTATTTCGAGCTTTGACCCAAATTTGTTTCGTGTTTGTCTGAAAGCACAAAATTATGATCGAAAGTACGTTTGTTTGGATCGGAAAAGCACGATTCGCTCATTTTTATTACTATTTACAAACTCTCGCAGGGGCAGCGGAGCATGATTTCAGTGGGTGGAGACCACGTTGCAGTGGAGAAATCGTAGGGTTGAAATAGAAAGAAAAAGGGGGACGGGGTTCACCACATAAACCAAGGGAGTAATAATTGCCTAATCGGTAATTGTGGATAAATATTGATCAATTTTAGGGTTTTCTTTTAAAATTTAAATAGCAAGATCCAATTTTTAAATTATTTATTAGAGTAATAGTGAAAAGAAAAAACGAAAGATAATATAAAATAATGTTTTGTCAAAAACTTTCATAACATATTATGTACGAGGGCGGTTCAATAAGTACCCGTGTTAGAAATGAAGACACCTTTTTTTTTTAAATTTGTTTTTTATTTTTCAACATAGGAATTTTAGTAGCCGATTTTCTACTGACTTTCAACTCAATTATTATTTTTTTTTTGGGAATGAAAACAGATTGATTCGCATCAGTAACGTGGTGGT
>NW_020440683.1:4808-5237 GCF_000699045.2 Agrilus planipennis | reverse complement strand
ACTACTATTGAGCACAGACACGTAAAACATAAAACTGAGGAACTTTCACGACATTGTTCAAAATTGCAAACCTATGATGGGTTTCATAAAAAAGATACTATGCTGTGGTTTGGAAATTGGGTGGGATCGTAGGAGCCCACACACCTAATTGGAGAGTGAAAGATTGAAATTTCATTTGCCTATCCCTTTATTTATGCCTAATTCCGATGGAAAATTCGTAAGCGACACTAAATCCATTATCCAAGTACCCATTATCCTTTAAATTTACACATTTTTCGTTTTGTTAATTGAGAAAAATTGAGACGTGTTTATTTCGCTATGTTCACGATCAACTATCGATCGATCGCGATCGCATTTGCTTTTTATAACATTCTGCTGATTTCTCCACCCTGCATTAAAAAACTTTTAGTCTTTCGCCCCCCCCCCCCC
>NW_020440683.1:2847-4036 GCF_000699045.2 Agrilus planipennis | reverse complement strand
ATAATATTTGTGCGTGAAATATCATCTGTAGTTTAAAGTACAAATGTTCCTTTTTATTAGGTGTGATAATACAGCAGCCGATTGTTCGTATTAGGTACTTATAAATATATATATATAACATAAAAAAGTTGACATGCCAATAAACAGGATGAGACGAGAACAAATAGTTTCGGGAGCGTACATGAACGTTCAGAATCTGGAAATGATTAGACTCACGAACGCTAAGCTTTTTGTAAACCGCAAATTATGAAATTCTAAATAAAACATCCAGAAACGTATGCTGCGGCGGCATCGTACATGTACGTATGTACGTATGTATACATACATTCATTGCGAAAAGCTAAATAGAGCAAGGATCGGTCCATAAAAATATTAATTCAAAATAAACGTTTCCTACTCTATGACATAAAAACATAACATTTATCGGAGAACAGCTTATTTCAAAAGATATTAACTGTCCCGATGACAGACCCTGTGCAGTTCACATTTCATCCTATTCCGAACAGGAGGCACGAAAAACATTAAAATCATAAATGAAAACAGATCCGTGTGAAATGTTTCATCCTCATCTTTCTATAAACAGAACGAGTAAGATTTGGTAAAAAGTTGACGATGTATATAATTACCGTATATGTGTGTACGGATACATATTTACGAATATTCTTCCGCCACACACGCCCAAATAAATATTTAATGCCGTCACATCGAAAAAAAAAAAATTAATAAGTAGAAGTCAAACAAGTTATTTACACTGCAATTCTAATTAAAGTATAAGTACAAGAAAAATCGTCATTTCTTGGAACAGACCCGATTTTTGTATGTACGCACGGTTACAACTGTGTGGACCTTTGTTTATAAACAATTTAAGATCGTTTTTCGATGTTTTTCCGTTTTCCTTCTGTATTTTTTTTCAAATGATTTAATCAAAATAAGTTAAATTAGAAGATGATTAGAATTATTTTCAGTGATAAAATTTCTTCAATAAATGAAGGTTTATTGAGAAAAGGACAGTGGACGCGGCGGAAAAGAAAAGGTTAGAAGCATTCGAAATGTGGTGTTATAGGCGGATGATGAGGACATCGTGGGTAGAAAAGGTTAGAAATGAAGAGGTATTGGAAAGAATAGGAGAACAGATGACTCTATGGAAGTCAATAAAAAATAGGCGAGATAGGTTGGTAGGACACCTTCT
>NW_020440683.1:0-1785 GCF_000699045.2 Agrilus planipennis | reverse complement strand
ATTAACCTATTGCTTTTGTTTTATAGTTAGTTTTCACATTCACTCTCATCATGGGAATCTCTATCACTGTCACCAACATCAACAATTAGTTCTTCTGTTTGTCTGTCTATTACTTGCTCACTGATCCCTATTTTTAAATATTTAATCTACGCCCCTGATAAGAATACTGAAGAATGAGGACTGCATATTTTATACCTAAAACTGCCTACTTTTGCCACCGCGCATCCACGCCATTTTAAAATTTCCGCCAGCTTTCAGCGTCAGGCCGGTATGTATTTATTACAAACTTTTTTTAAGTCGAATTTCTCCATTTCTCTAAATCGAAGTTCGAGTGCGGGTATTATATTAAAAATTATCTCTTGAAATCGAATTTCTGTTAATTTTCTTCAAAAAAATCAGCGGTAGTGTTCATGACTGGCTTGAATTTTTAAGCCGAACTTAATAATATATTACGTAAAACAACAAAACAAGCGATTAGGATAGTCTCACAAAGTTATGGTAGGAAAAGACAACACGATCGCAGTACTGACATCGAGATTTCTCAATATAAAGGTTAATAATAATAATATGGGCATATAGAAGTGATACCTTCGACACAAAAATTAAAAAGTTTGACGGCAAAGCAAAAATTTTATCTGTAAATTAAATAAATATTTGCATTTAAGAGGTGCAACTTAGAGACGTTTTGACGTTAGAAAATTGTCTATAATAGGCACTACAACAGCTTGGAATTTGTATACCTATCCTTTACTGCATCGGTCATTTTAAAACTGTGACTATAAACAACTACATAACAGAGTTGATACCTCAAATGATTTTCTGTTGGCCGTTCGCACCTGTAAATAATAAAGCAATTATTTCTCGGGTGCTTGAGTTAGTTCAGGTTCACTAACTAATACTAGAAACTGTCTAGGACCGGGCAGATTTATGATGTGCCACTGGCCGCCTTTGGGCCGACAAAAATCAGTATCATAATTTTTATTGATGTGTGAAGGAAGACTGTTGTGTAGAATCCTACTTTTATTTCAGTGTTTGATGATCAAATTGTGGATGGGTATACATATGTATAGGCATGAATGTAGTGATTGTTTCATAAAAATTTCCTTAATTATTTTTTTAATTTCGTTGAAACCATTAATATTGTTTTTATTTCTATTAGCAGGTACTATAGTATTCAACATATATATGTGTATTATATCAGAAGGAAATGTTAACATTTCGATTTGTCTTTCCCAAAGCTTCCAATATTAATTGCTTTAGTTGATATGATATGTACCTATTTTTGCTTAAATCATGATTTTAATTATTTGAATAATGAATTTTCATCATCATCATATCATATCACTCTTTCCTATCCTGAGCTAAACTTCGCATTTTCCACTTAGTTACATATGATAAAATACGGAATTAAATGAAACTTATAATTATCTTACAACCAATAACAAGGTAAACATTCTCACAATTTAATAAACAATATCAAAATCGTTCCGACCAAGGTTAAATTAATTGTATAATAGATTAGGTTCAATATTTATAACAGGGATGATGACCAAATTCTGGACATAACTTTTTAACAAAATTTGTCTGGACTACTATTTAGCACAGACACGTAGAACTTAAAACTGATGAACTTTCATGGCATTGTTCAAAATTGCAAACCTATGATGGGTTTCATAAAGAAGATACTATGCTGTGGTTTTGAAATTGGGTGGGATCGTAGGAGCGGAGCCCACATGCCTAATTGAAGAGTAAAAGATTGAAATTTCATTTGCCTATCCCTTTATT
>NW_020440682.1:0-4061 GCF_000699045.2 Agrilus planipennis | reverse complement strand
AATATTAATACTAAAAAAAAAAAAGAAAATTACGAGTCTACAATATCTCTCATGCGGTTAGTGAAGCTTAATACTTCTGTTATTACACGGAAATACTACATGCATTTAACTACGCCCCTTGTATATTTATTAAATCGCTTCTAAAATTAACGTTGGTTATAATTTTCTCAATATTTTCGTAATTTAATTAATCAAACAGGTATATATACAGAGGCGGTTCCAGAAATATTTGTTGGGAGGCGTCAACATTTTATCAAAAATATGGACAGTATTTTATTTATTTTTATAGTTTTTTCTGGTACCCAGAGGAAAAGTTCCTAATTCGATTTCTCAACAACACAAAATTTTTAATATCACTGAAGTATTAAACCACCAGTCCTAGACCTCTAGCTCTTGTAGGGAGGGGAGAGGGTCATTTCCACACCTCTTCTGGATCCGCCACTGACATAGATATTTAAAAGCAAATCTGCGCTTTTCCCTTTTAGAAGTTTGTTAATTAAAAAGTCGACATAAATTAACAAAACTGGACGAATTCAAACAAAAGAAGATATTAAACTACTAGGTATTTCAGTATGTACGTATATTATTGAGAGATTGCGTGAGGACCAACCATTACCCTACAACATACGGAACTTATTCTGTCTTTCGTACTGCATTATATTATAAATAGGCAAATAAGACGAAGCATATGCTATACACCAGAAAATGTTAGTTATGACTTCTGTTCATCCTATTTGACTATGACCATGTAACGCATAAATTTCGGGGGTAACTTATATCGTATTTTCACTAACTGTGTGTACCTGTTCGACTGGCTTGTATAAACTATGTCGATGCTGTAAACGCAATTTCTCAATAATTTTGAGAATACAAGGTGTTCTGCTTCGAAAAATAAACAAACGAATAATGTGTTGCCTAACCTTGTCAAACTTTTATATTAAAAAAAAAATCACATAAAGTGTAAAACAAATACAACCTCTTTAATTTCATAATTTAAAAGGCAATAAAAGGAATAAATAAAATTGACGATTCTATAATAAAATAAGAAATGCCCAACGTGTTTGAGTGACTTATAAGCAAAAGCAAATTTATATCTGTGATGAAAACGTATTAAGAAAAAATAAAATAATGATTGGACTCGTTACCAAAAATTAAATAAAGAAAATAAAAAGGGAAAGCACAGGATTGTGAAAGGATGTGATTGGGAATGCTAAAAGCATAATTAAATGTTAAAAGCACGACTTACCGTAATAGTCGGTTGCGTGAGCTAGGAAAGGAATGAATAAAAAAAATTAATAAAATGTAGAACATACCATTTTGTATGTAATAAACTTATAATGTTTTGATGAATTACCTTACTATTAATCAGAAATGATATTTAAAACGTTCTCTTTTAAATTTTTGATAAAATTATNAATAATAAAAAAAAATAGATTAAATAAAAAAACTTAAGAAACATCTGGAATGCTGCTTTTAACTTTACGATAAAACGATTTTTATCCTATTAAGAGCGTGGATGCTAACTACGTTTCTTGTGCACACAAATAAAACATATAATGACAATTTATAGGCTAAATAGACAAACTGTGTCAAGTGCATTTTTACAAAATACATACGTTGAAAATTGTTTTGTATTTGTACTGTATATTACATGCGTTTTTATTCTCGAGTGACTATAATATAATTTTCGATGTATCCAAATACTTTTCCTAATAAAAGTTGGTTTGTTCATGCATTATGTCAAACAGTTTTACATTGACCTTTCTTTATGTATATACGTATACCTTTACGAGGTCTCCACCAATCCTCCATATAATCTTTAAGTGGGGAAGAGGATGAAGAAGACATTCCTTGTTAGCATCAAATACAATATTACGAATAGAAATAATTATCAAGAGTTTCATTATGGGCTACCCAACGATTAAACAAATGTTGGCAAATGAAACTCTTGAAATGATTGAATTTCTCTTTAGAAAAAAAATCTGATAATAATTAATTTAATTATTTAATTAATTCTTCATTAGTGTTTTCTATAGACAGATTTCCAGAATATACACATATATTAAATAAAACGAAAAATATAATAAAACTAATCGTAAAAACGAAATTCTTAACGCTGATTTTAGTAAATTGTCTTACTGGTAATTCCTATGTACACACACAATATAAACATATAACAAGACTTTCTTTTTACTTACTTCTTCTTCCAAAAGAATAGCCACAATAGTCTTGCAGCAAAAGTATAAACAAGAAAAAGTTATTAAGTTATTATAAAAGTATGTATCTCAATAAAAACATTAATCAATTTTAATTCCCTTCAATTAGTAAAACAAGAGAAAAATTCAATCATCTAAAAACTTGGTCAGTAATACCACGTTTTATGTGCTGATGAATTAATAAGTTCAAAATCGCGATATTGCTGATATTGTTCTTTACTAAAAGCATTATTTTATAGTCAAAAGTGCAAATCCTCAACAGCAATATTTATTTTATTTTATTGTTTTTTTATTTAGTCATATCTTGTGTATAATTTTTCTTTTCCTGCTATAAAGACAGTAGGTAGGTTTTAGTATACATATACATATGTATGTTTAAAAGGATTTTTGTAAATTTTATTTCTTAGAGATATTAGCTATTAACATATGAAAAATATTGGACTCACCATCCCTTTCATGGCCACTGGTAGTTGTTTGAGTTTGTTTGGTGTAGAGTACAGTTTCTTTTGGGGGAATATTTGTAGACTGAACAGATACGACACATAACTGAGGAACTCGTCTTTTCACAACATTTACACTAAAAATAAAGTATGTTTAATATGCAACTATATAGATACAAATTTATTATTTATAGAAATTCCAGGATTCTTACTTGTTGGGTAAACTGTTTGGTTGTAAGGATGTATCAGGGGTATGATTTCGACTAGTATCAGGTGTAAGAGAATTTGCACTAGAAATGCTAGATAATACATCAGAGACAGGTGCAACACCCAAAGATGTAAGCATTTCATCAAGTTCCTTCCTATCTCCACCCCCTCCAATTAATGTACGAGTGGTTGCTTCTTCGACATCTTTCAGTTCTTTTTCCCGTCTTCTTCTGTCTTTTTCTTCTCGTAGCGCCTGCAATTTCGCCTTTTTGCGTTCTAATTCAGCTCTCCGATCTGACATCATTGAAACTTCTCTGGAACGACAATACACAGGTTCGTTCTTAGTCACAAGTAAAATCAATGTCAATGTCAACACGATGGTCGTACAAAACTACACTATCTCAAGAAAATTATTAACAAACAATATTAAATCAAATTCCTTAAGACTATATAAGAAATACTTTCTTTTTTGTATTCAGTTAATGTACACCAACAAACATCCTGCACACTAATAGGTACATCCATACATGCAGTGTCATTTTGTAACATTATTTATGTTGTAAAGTTATAAGCTAAAATATAAAATACTTACTCTATTTAGACAAAAATATGAGTATTCCAAAAAGTTATTTCTTAAAAATATAAAAAAACTACCGGCTATAAAACATCACACTTTTACTACATTACAACGCCCGACAACACAGCCACCATTTTTAATACACTGGTGACGTAATATCAATATTCAATAATGTCCATATAATAATGTCACTATTGCCCTATTACTAATTTGTGATCGCCTATACCAGCAATTTTTTCAAATTATTGCAGTAGTAGTTGTTATCGCATTCATTACATTCTTCACACATTAAAATTTAAAATATTGTTAACCCCAATGCCGTGTAATTTTTTTAACGTTTATTATCTCTTACACGGTTCCGGCCAAGAAGTTCCGGTTTTCTTAAAACGTTCCAGCAACTCATCACTATATTCATTATATCAGTTACTGTCACGTTTTCATGATTTCTATAAATTTTGTTTCATGGTCGAAAAGTAGATAGTTTTAACAATTACAGTAATTGAGTGATATTTTATTCTTTTTAACGGATATTGTATGCCGAATCGACAGCTTTCACAGAAACAATTTTTCTATTATGAACTTAATATGGAGAGATGAAAGAAATTGATCTTCCATAAAATT